>NC_088202.1:128147222-128447222 GCF_037126465.1 Ornithodoros turicata | reverse complement strand
TTACGTTACATGACATTCACATGAGGAGGTGGCAAAAACCCGGTAGGAACAAATGCCATTGACCGCATGACTGTAGGTGGTGTAGTTTTTTTATTATAATTCAATGACACGTTTTCTGGGACAGCCTGTATGTGTGCATGTAGTATGAAAAAAGACAGGTAATATCATTTTTCTTTTTTAAAATTACATTTCAGTTTTATTTTACACTGAAAAGAGTTACAAACTGGAAAATATACAGCAAGAGGTTCCGTAGTGAAAACTACTGTTGGACCTCGTTCTTTTTTGATAATGAGGTGGTTTCTGCGATGAAATGACAAGTGAAAGAAGTGCATTTGTTGTATTTCATCAATATCTTATAACAAGTCTGTGTCTTTAATTTCGTGGTGCAAGGGTGCACTAAACCCTTGCCCTGAGGCAGATGGTTCGAGCCTTTACATGGTGGTTAACCAGAAACATACATACCAGCACAACCCATATTTCCCGAGCAGTATGAAGCTCGCAGAAAAATCCCTGTCATTTTGATTTGTACATGCATGCGACGTCAGTTCTCACGCTTCAAAATTTGCAAATCGTTAGCTTCGGGGTCGAATTACAGGCAGTTCTGGAAAGTACACGAAGCGCGCTGCAGATCGTTGATTACGAAATCCGTTGGCCCCATACACTGCGACATATGTAAGTCATCTGTCTCGTACGTGATGAATATGTGTCAAATGTTGGTCGTTTCATCAAATGTAGTTAAAGTGGGACTCCGCAACAAAATCCCCGCAAAGGATGTGCTATATCCGTAATTTTTGGGATGCCAGGAACATCTGTACGAAATACCTCCGTTCAAAACGCCGCAGATTTTACACAAACTTGTTATGATGACCTATCTGGGACACGAGAGAGCGCTGAAAGCAACACTGCTGACATCATCCGGCATCCGGCAAGGGAGAAAGAATGCAGGCTGATGCAGACTACAATGCTCGGTGACGTCACAGAATCCTCCTCCGGACGTACCGCCGTAGTATGGAGCTCTGTTTTCTGCTCTTCGCATTTCGGTTTCGGTTTGCTATTGTCATCATTTACGAATTAATTACTCGCGCAAAATGAATGCGAATGTTGTATTCGGTATCGAGGGGGTGGTTTGTGTACGGTAGGAAGCTCATCTAATTTTTTTTCGAATCCTTGCGAAGTCTCCCATTAATGCTGGTGATACTAATTTAACCTGATAGATAGTTTACTCAAAACAGTGTGGCGTTTCATTATTGAAACAAAATAATTATCAGTATCTCTTCTTCGATCGTCTCTTTTTCACCTCCATTAACGCACGCCATATTGATATGAGCTTACTTCCGCTCAAGAGCGCAATTTAATGCGGGGCATTAGTACTTCGGGGCATGTATGGAATGCCGGCATGCTTCCTGCCAGTATCGGAAAGCATGTCGTTTGCCCTGCAGGCGAAATTAAGTGCATTGGGACGACGGCAACGAGGGTCGCTAATTTCGGCCTCGATCGCCACCTCCCCTGCAATGCTCTGATATGTATGGGGCCATCTAACGACCTTGCACTTTCTTCTTAGCTTTCTGCGGCAATGCGTCGAAAAACGCTAAATGCAGGTATGCACTTACCCAGAAACTCAATATGTTTGTAGAAACTCAACCCGATTTGTTCGGTCTATATACAAGGGTCGTTCAGGGTTCACCGAGACTTTTATTTCGTTAAATACCATGGCAAAGCCGGGAAGCACCAAATTTTCGGAGTATTCACCATGCGCGTCTAGATCCCACTGCCATCGCGCCGTGGCAACTGTTTGATGCCTTCGGCGTAGAAAGACGTGGGTTGCTGTCGTAGCCACTGCAGAACAATCGCCTGGGGCTATATCTGGGCTGTAAGGGGCATGGGGCAAAACCTTCCAGCGCATTGCGGCTGGGGCTGCTACCGTCGAATTAACCGCGTTTCGCCGGGCATTGTCATGATGAAGAATGACCTTTCCGGGCAACATCCCAGGCCTTTTCTTGCAAGTTGCGTTTCCCACGAAACCCTTTACCAACGCTGAGTAGTACTGTGCATCAATTGTGACCCAAGAACTTCACATGGATGACACCCCGCATTTCCCAGAAGACAGTTCCCGTCGACTTCCCGGCAGAAGACTGCGCCTTGCTTTTCTTTGGCGGCAGGGAAGCCTTATGTCGCCATTCCATGCTCCTGTTTTTTGTCTCTTGGCTGAAATGATGCATCCAGGTTTCATCACACGTGATGGTTGACTACAAAAAATTGTCCCCCTCGGATTGAAACCGGTTCAGCAGCTGCTGCTCAGCGGCTGCCATGCGCGCTCCCTTCTGGTCACAAGAGAGGTAAGGGAACCCGTCTTGCACAGATTTTACGGAACAGTAAGTGCTCATGAATGATTGTCACCACACTGCCGACACTAACGTTACGCTGGGCTGCAATGTCCCTGCCGGTTCTCGATGATGGCTTGCTCAACGCCTGCAATGTTCACTGGTGTGTCTGCAGCAGGACGAACGTGTCCATATGAATCATTCGTCACTATATCCCGTCCTTCGCCAAACTGTCTGCACCGTTCGTACACTCTTTCCCCTTGATATCGTTTGTTCCCCGTACTATGCCTGTAACGTTTGCAAAATATCAGCTGGTTTGACGTTCTCCTTCACAAGGAACTTGATTGTGTATCGCTGTTCCACAGCTATACACGCTCACTGCTCGCCGTCATGATAGCTGCCACGGCTGCACGTTGCCGCTGACCCGAGAATGATTGGACTTCGTCCTCCGAAAGTTTTATTCAATTGCATTTACTCACTGATTTTTCTGGAGCAAAAGTCTCGCTCAGCCCTCTGAACGACCCTTAAGGTGAATTCGGGTGGTCATTTCGTGACAACTTTTTTTTGCCAGATCTCAAGCAGTCATGTTCGCTTCGCCAAAGCGCAACAGTCTCGCATGTTCGCGTGGAGCTTCCCGAGCGCCCGGAATTTGCCAGCAATCACTTTTTTCGCCCGGTCTCGATACGACCAGGCAGCGGATCGCCTAACTATATCCGGTGTCGTCACATCCGCACTGTGAAGGTGGCGAGGGCCAGCATTGGCCCGCACGTCGAAGTTCACATGGGTTAGCAGACGAGGGAACCCGAAGGTGAGCGACCGCGATGCCCCTAGCGTGATCCAGGAGACTAAAACCGCTAGGTGCCTGGCACTCATGTTCGGGTGGCAGCTGTCACGTGACGCCAAAACGCCAGCAATTTTCGAGCGCTCGTCCGTTTTGCCACATTTTGACCAAGCGAATTCGCCATTAGTTTAAAGTGGTTGTGTCATACACGGCCATTGTGAGAGAAAGAGAATAGGGTAAGAGCAAATGCAGGAAACGAGTGAGACGACGTGTTTTGTGGCGAAGCACCCGAAAATTCTTTTTTGATAAAAAGGGCTGGGCCGTGGTTGGGATGCTTGAACTCTATAAGCTGCTCCGGCGAACACGCAACTGGACGATGCTATCGCTCAGTATCGATGGGTAATAGAGCTTTCGTACACGCATGATCCCTCCGTATCAATTTGGTCATCCCTTACAAAAGGGCACACCTTGATTTATGACCCCTTATAAGACAGCTGAGTTATTACTTTATTTTTGAACTGCTGCCTTCCAGAATCTGCGATGTCATGATGCGCGTTTCCGTGTCATTCACGATCGAACGTCTAGAAAGGCAATCATGGGGCAGCTAATAGCCTTTGAGAGAACGAGCCAGGTAAGCTAAATAATAATAATAAGTGAAGGCGTAAGTATGTGGCAACGCCTAAGTGAAAGGTGGAACCGCGGAACGTATAGGTTACCCCTATCACACGCGAATCCTTAGACCATCCATAACATTGTTCATTGTATGAACGGCAGAAAACGAGCAATGTGGGTATTAAATTCATATATACATTGAATAAGTTGCTCCTAAGGGAGCATTTGCAAGATTGCTGCTGAACTTTTATGTTTAATCGAGCCTTGTAAGGAAGTGTGATAACTTTATAACAAATAACTTTATAACTTTATCACAAATGATAGCTTTAGTCAAACGTTACAAATGCCGACAAAAAATAAAAAAAGGAAAGAAAGGAAGGGTAATTCGCACAATTTTCTCAATTCGACGTAAAATGCCTTGTTGCTACTGTGACGTTACATGACATGAGGTGGTTAAGGCGCAACGGCAAAATGTTTCACTCTCAGTACGGTCCAAAACAAGGACTAGACTATGTCCTTCACTTGATAAGGGGAGGGGGGAAAAAGGGATGCCGGGCGGCGCGTCGCGCAGGAAAACGACATGCGTACGTGTACACGGGCTGTGCACGTGCGTACTGTGGTTTTGTCACACAGGGCACGCGATAGGAAGTGAACAGGTGAAAACGGCAGTAGCGTATATAGGAGAAAAATATTTCCAGAGAGTTTCTACGAGAACATTACTTGGGAGAGAGGATTTATCCTCGTTTTCTCTCTCCCAAATGTAGTACCAACGGTACGATTCCGGGGGGGGGGGGGGTCCCCTCTCCCTCATCTGGCTACGCCACTGGAGGACTGTAACAGCAGCGAATGACGTACGCTCGTACGGAAGTGACGTCAGACGGTTAATATTGAAGCAAAAGCCTCAGGTACATAGCTTTCCCGCTCTTTCTACATTATACAGCCACGCAGGTCTTTAGCTTCCGGGACAGCAGCTTATAACTATACTGAAAAATCCCAGATATCTGAAATCTATAATAGTATAAATATAAAAGTAAAAATATATATAATCCCAAATTTTTCTCGCGTCTTTTTCTAGTCCCGTGTCATGACTGAAGCAACAATACCGAAGGAACGGATCATCTCACACAGAGAGAGGAAAAGTTTCTGAAACGGGGGTATAAGAAGTAAATGAAAATAGGGAATTGGACGTGGGCTGAATCGGCACGAACAAATTTATTCGGGATGGCAAAGAGGCGGACTTGTCGCTTCAACGGTTTTCGCGCCGAGTCCGACGACAGACGACGCCATTTCTGGCACGGACATTGGGAACCGCATTCTTCTTTTTTTGTTTCGTTGCATTCCCCCCCAAAACGGCGAGATGTGGTACTCCGGCTAATGGGCTTCTGCTGTCCCCTGACATATCGCCGACCCGCGGAGTGCAAGTCACCGGCGTACGTTTCGCCGATATGGCTCTTTGTGTCTTCATTCTTAGTCGTCTTGTCTTGCGGTTCCCCCCTAAGTGCTGCCGGGATGAGTGGAAGACGCAACAAATTATCCAAATTGTAGCATGCGTGACTTGACTACGAGGATGACGGACCTGCCATTGCAAGGGCTCCAGTGATTCATGCGCTGTTGTCTTCTCTCACATATAAGCGTAAGTATTCGGAGGTGGAAAGCATTACGCGATCATTGTGGTTTGGAGTTGTTGTTGGTAGTTTCTTGTCCTGCGAGATGAAAGAAAAAAAAGAAACAGATTACAACCAAGGAGTGCATCGATCATTTGCGTTTTTATCTACTGGACAAAGAGGACGACAACGTTAGAAAGTCCGTTCCAGCTTTCAGCGTAAATTACTTCTGCCGGATGCTCCGTAAGCTTTGGCCCGTCCCGTCTCGCGGCTCTCTCACGAAGTGTTATCTAGAGTAACCACAGCGAGCAACGCCACCGACTTCACTCATACCTATATACGATGAGATATCAACATTAGTGGCCTCCTGTTAGTTGCGGTAAAAGATGGAGGCTAACATTTCAAGCTACGAGTTACAGCGGGTGTGTTTTCCATTATGAAGTTAGTTACCTGTACGACTCTCTGAGTTGAAATTTGCGCTTTCGGGTCAGTAGAAGAGAAGTTTCGGTTCGAAATATCGGCGGCTTCATTGTACGCATAGGATTTTTGTCGAGGATTTATCGGATCTAGCCGCTTTTCTCTATCCTTTTTCTTTTCGCGAACTGGCGCGCCAACTTGGAACGTTCACACGCACAGCAGTCGTCGCGTGTTCATCGTGAAGGTTCAACAGCCTCGACGACCTGCAAACTCAGTATAAATTGATTTTCTTCGCCTCACGACAGTTTTTTTTTCTTTTTTTGCAAATCGATCTATCGTAAGACAACATCCCTTTCCAGAGCCCTCCCCAAGCTTCTGGATGAATCCTGTACGGCCTGCAGTTCCATGGCGCACAAACATCCACAAATAGCGGCGCAGCTACGTTCCTACCCCGAATCGGGGGCGATATTTCGCCGACGTGCTTCACACTCCGCGCCAGTAGTGTTGCAGCGTGCCTACTGCGTCTATAGTGCTACTTTTCGTAGGCTCGTTGATGGCCGCTGCAGTCATTTGCCATCACAAGAACCGGCCTTGTTCAGAGCAGCACTTGAGCCATTTATCACCACCGGCGCTGTTACTGGAGTTTCTCTGCATGGCGACTAGCTCGCGCTTTGTTGCAGCACCGTATAACTCCGAAATTGTTTTGTTCCCAGACTTCTTTATCGTTCTCCTGTCGTAAACGTCGCCATCATGCACGGTGTCACCGGCGACGGTGCTCAGTGAGGGATGAAAATGGCCCCTCTATGTTCATATTTGGCAAATGCGAGCATTCTATAATGGATGGCAACGAAAATCTCTGGTTTTTACTGTTACCTAGTCTGGGGGGTTTTACTATTTTGCAGCGATAGCTGCTAAGCGCTCACTCCTGTGGGTAAGCGGTGTATCTCGCCAGCAGCGTGCCGAAACACGGCGATATGAACAACCTGGGGTATTGAAGACGCATCGTCAAAATCATCCACACCTGCTGCACCATGCATCATTGTTTGTCTATATGATTATTAGTCAACATTAATAATTTGTACTTTAGAATGAGTTGCATGCACCTGCTATACATCGTGTGCAGCTTATGTAAAAGAAATTAATACTCACAGCAACTGCTCTACGCGGGATGAGCCTTCTCCCCCTCCTTCTGCTGCAACAACAGGGGTGTCTGGCACATTCGTCAACGTTGTGAGCCTGGTTGGAAAAAAAAAAAAAAAACTGCTTCCGCGACGTCACCGGGGGATGAAGGTCCCGACTGGTTAACGCAGACTCAGCGCTCAAAATAGCACTAGAAAAGTTGACGGTAGCTCTACTTCCACAAACGCTATTTTATCGCGGTTCGCAGCACTGCGAGGAGGAAAATACAGCGGTATTTTCTAGCGATATGTAGCAAATCGCTGTATGTGGATCTCATCGCATCTCATGCCGGTGTAGCCGACGTATTTAGCCGAAAAACGACGAAGTACGTATGGACGGTGGTGGGTGGTGGTGGTGCTGGTGAAAGGGCTCGCTGTTGTCGCTCTCACAACGGTGGGCAACGTCACGACTGACGCCCTGGGGGAATGTGCGTCCTGGGCCGACTTCTAAGGGAACTGTGCCGACATATGTCTGAAAGCGTCTGAGGAAAACCCAGGAAAAACCCCAGACAGCATAGCTGGCACCGGGATTCGAACCCGGGTACCTCGTATGGACAGCCAACAGAAATATCAGAAGATGAAGAAAGTTTATCCAGCATTTTAAAGCTTTCCAAGGGAAGGAATTGGTGAGATGTGCCGGGTATATGTGGTTTAGATGTGAAGTACAACGGTGTTGGTACTCCTCGAGAGTATACGATGGGATGTTGCAGTGCGATAGCAATTTGGCCAAGTTTTAGATGTTGTAGCGGCACCGCTACCGTCATCAGCTCATCGTCATCTGCCCAGATCATCTCGTGCCACGACCGTTCCGCTGGCCAAACAATAAATCAGTCCAGACGTAGCCTCTCTCTGGAACGGACCTAGCTTGCTGTCTCGTCAATCTCGTCTCAGTTGCTTTTCTCCGGGTAGCTGCAGGCAAGATACGGTTAACGAACGGGCTGAATGGTTAGGGAAAGTTCAGGAAGATGAATACACAATCCTGTGTGGCTCATCTTATAGAGTCAACAATACAAAAAGAATCGAGCCTGCAATTGCGGAACGACACAACCAACATAACAACGCGACGTGGATCATGCGTAGACATAGTCTTAGCAAACGATAAATGGAAACCCGAGGACGTCCTACCAGCTGCCAATGAGGGCCTGTTCTCACTTGGCGACGTCCGACGCGGCGTCGCGAGCAGGCGGCGGAAATAGACGCGCATTTCCGGAGTCGGGTGAGGAGAGACGTCGAGTAAAAGAAACTGCCATGCCGAACTTCTTTCACGACGTCGGCGAGAGCTGCGGAGAACGACAGCTGGCGACCAATATGGTGACACAGAAGGGCTACGCCTCCTGATTTTTCGTCTGCTTTGGACGACGGAATGCCACAGTGGTGGGAACATGAAAATCGTGCGCGCTGACAGGGCGGCGGAAATGCGCCTCTACTTCCGCAGCCCGCTCACGACGCCGCGGTGGGCGTCGCCAAGTGAGAACTGGCCCTGACGATAAAGGCCGCTTCATCACATTTTAATGCGGTAGCATTAGGAGTGTCAAAATGCAAAAATCTGTATGTATATGTGTGTGTGTGAGATGGTGAAGTCTCACTGAGGCAGAGGTATATAAGTGGAGATGTAAAAGGGAGCTAAGAGGGCGCTTATCGGAGGGAGTTCACGTTAACGGGAGATTGGTCGGAAGTTGCGAGCACTGTACAACAGCTGTCGCTGCATTCACTCAATCCCTAGGGTGCCTCAATACTGGCTGCACATATGGAGCTAGTATTCAGGCACCCTATCAATCCCCGAGTATGAGCGCTTGCTTAATTTTATGACTGATCTGAAGCTTGTACGTAGGTTGTGTTTGACTTAATTGTATCGCGTTATTCGTTGAGATAGTGCTCGTCTATTCTTACTAGCGTTTCGTCTATTCTTACTAGCGTTTCGAGGCTGTATTACTCAAATCTCACGCGTGTTAGTGATTCTCGTAGCCGATGACGCGCCTTTACTCGATCCTTCGATTCCGTCGTGGACATAGACCACATATAATATGGCGATGTTTATCGACGGCTTTCTGCACTCACCAAGTCGACAGCTGCACTCGTCACGCCGTATTGCGAAGCACAACTCACCGGCACACGTACAGTTGACTTCACTGCTTCCTGGACGTCATATTCCGTGGACTAGATCTTCGTCGTAAAATAGCGCCCCTTCCCCGTCGGCGGCGACATTGGATACGCTAGCCTACCGGTTGCGCGCGGTACGTCGCGGCAGCCGACGCCACCGCGCGATTTCTCCAGCCGATGTCTCGGCACTCATCACGGTCACATCGAATACCATGTTCCCCACTGGTCCTAGAAACCCTTGAATGCCCTGGAATTTGAAAATGCAATTTTCAAAGTTTTGAAAACCCTGTTATTTTCCCACAGTCCTTGAAAACCCTTGATTGTGCATCTTTTTCTTACTGTCGTGGAGCTGTGAGTGCAAATTCCACTTTTCCAGAGTCAGAACTATAGCTTCTCAAGCCTCACTGGCCCCAAGATGCACTGTCAATGGCAACATGACATCACCACTCACTCTCTGCTTTACTCCGTTGACCCCACATTGTCCCTTACTCTCCCCTGCTAAATACCACGTTCCTTTACCACTGTCTTCCACCGCATGAGACTTAAAGGGTAAAAGCCACATGTGGCTTTTACACCGGCTTTCAAACAACTCCTCGGTGTCGGCGCATCCAGCCTATGTTCCATGTGTGGTGTGTGCGGTGACTTTCACATCCTCCTGGTCTGCGGACTGTACGATGGCGAGCGCGCCCTCATGGAAACTGCTCTGCAGCGCGTCGATCGACGCCAGTTCGACTTGGCCAAAATTCTGGTCGGCCATGGTCGGACCCTTCACATCAGATGCAAGGCCTACGAGTTGTTGCTGAGTTCACTGAACTGATGGACGAACTCTAAAAGGACATCCTTCCATCATCATCACTTTCTCATCCTTTCCACAAGCGCAATGGGGCAGTGTACCGCTATAACGGCGCTGGATGACCCACCACATCATCATCCCATTGATGTGTGTGTCCAAACCATAGGTGTTAGCACTCACTGCAAGTAGGAATCAGGAGCAGAAACCAGAAGGGCATGAAATGAACGGCTCCCAGCTGCTTTGTATTGATCCACCTTCCTTTCTACCCTATGATCTTTACTGTTCTGTGGTGTTCATTCACGTCTGTGAGCGGATCACTGTTGTGCAGTACCTATCTATTTCCTCGTGTGATACCTGTAGCTTATATACCTTATAAATATTTTGTGAAATGTTGAAGCCCGGGTCATAAATTGTGCTTTACATCCCAGGCAAAAAGAGGGCTGAGCCTTAAAAGGTCCTTGAAAGACCCTTGAATTTTTGTTCCAAAATTCAGTGGGAACCATGTAACCACTGCCTCGCCATATCTGGGACCTTACCACTCCCATGCTTGTTCGCGTCTCCGCAACTCTGTCGCAGAATTCGGGCATATCTCTTCGCGGACCAGCACTCTTTTGCAGCACCACTCCGCCACTTTCCTGCGCATGGACGTAGTGACGTGTCGGCAACGAGTGCCGTCTTATGTCCATCAGTAGTGCATGTCGTTCTCGGTCGTCCTCCCTTTTCTCCTGCAGTTGAGATGGAGTTGTCTTCGTTCTTATCGCCGCTCCGCATCTAAAGGGTGGTGTGACGCGGTGGACCGCGAACAGGACGAACTCGCCCCGCTACGGACAAGGGCCAACAAAAGAAGCTTCAGTTCTATCGACGAAGTCCTAGTGAGGCAACGGGTATCCAGCACATCCGGCGCTCAGACAGATTCCATCGCAGTCGACCACGACTTGCGTTGAAGAACACCACCTATCGCCTATACACTGTCCAGGACATGGTATCACGATAGATAGCGTCTTCAACAGACTACGTGCATTTCGCAACAACTACATAGCTTTGGACGCGACAACGTACCTACGTAGTAGGATATTTGCTCTGGTGCCAAAGGCAAACCAAATCAATGGATAGAATTACCCAATATGTCACTGTCCTGAGATGTAGCTGCTCGTTCTCCCTGAACACTTCGGAATACAACGTCGTTTTCCCCCTTTATCTATATATGTACCTATCCCTATACCTACGGAAAATGCGCCACTTTTTTTACCGCTAGAAGCAGGCTCTTATGGAGGACACCGCGAGAGACCTCACCTTCCTGGGATCCATTGACCCAACGATGGACTACACTATCCGAGATCACGTATCTAGGAGGAAAGAATCTGTTCTCCATCGGTTGCGTCTTAACGTTGCACGTACCACATGATTTTTGCTTAAAATGTGCCAGCTTGATTCTCCTATCTGCTCTGCCTGCATTTCCTCCTCGATTATCAGCGGTACAAGACCTCCCGTGCGCCTATAGGTCGCTTGGGGCATATACTGACTTCGCGCAGCCTTACTGTGCTATGGCCTACACGAAATGGCGGCGTGAGAGCAGTGTTTCTGAACTTTCCAAGTGACAGGAGTGTTATTAGCAAACTTTGAGTACGTATGATACCAGAGATCAGCAAGTGAACAGCGACCAACGGCACCTCTAGTTTCTTCATACGCTCATTCTTTCACCGCATGTTGGTACAGCGACAGCTGTTATGTGCAGACCTATTGGTTCCGTGACCTGCGTGCACCGTACAAAACAACGAAAGCTGCGACGCAAAGGGAATGCGAAGAAAAAAACGCATTGGGTAAGGGCGCATGGAGAGGAGGCCACCGCGCAGCGCACGGACGCTGGAATTCGCGTTACAGGAGGACGGGAGTCCTAAATGTACTCGTAAAACCCATTGCGCTGTGCATCCCCCTTCGGTGCACGCCGGGACCGAAGTGCCCGTCTGTGAAGATGACATCGGAGACATTTGTGCAGTGCAGATGCCCAGTGGACTCGTGCGTGATAGCCGTGTGTTACCTCTCGCGGCTCGCTTTCCGCCACGACGGAACGGATGCGCGTCTGTATACGTACTCACACCTTACCACGCTAACAAGCTCCTCCTCTTTGGGTACTTCGACGTTTCAGCGGGCAAGACACAACACGGCGTTCTTAGAAAACATGTCCCATCAACTAGACCTCACGCTACGCGCCAACGTCCGCCAACCCACCACCAGACACCGATCGTGCATTGACCTGGTCATTGAGAACACACACTTCGATCAAGACATCACTCATCTCGACAACCATTTCAACGACCACAAAGCAGTGATCACCACACTGCAAGAGACAGTTTGTGTACGAACTTTAATGCATCACCACTCAACCACACACACATGACGCTGGAATTCGCGGTGCAGGAGTCGTTCGTAACCGTCCTTTTTTTCCCCCTTCGTATTTACATGAATAGCAAACTGACCGCAGCCTGGCATACCTTTCCTTTCAAATCACATATAACATATCCTACCAGGGAAGGCGGGTGGGCTCTCAATCCTTATTGTCACGAAGGAATTCACATTGCAGAAGGAGTCGGGTGCGGGGTGCAGTGAAAGAAATTGAATTTCGCTAGCTGCAGCAATGATGGTCAAGAGGTGCCAACGATACAACACAAGCTTGTATACCAAAGGCAACAGATAAATTAATTATGGTGAATGGAGAAATTCGCCACATGGGGTGCGGCCCTACCCGAAGGCACAATGGCATAAAAGTTGACGAGTCCTCATTCTAAATAGCTTTGGCAGCGCTTCCCGCACGAGCGGCGAGCGTGTGCAGAACGCACTGGCAAGGCCATTGAGACTGAGTCGTATATAGACTAGACTCGTATTCAACTTTTATGCAAACAGGCCGTGTTTGTTGCGTTGTATAGCGGTAACGTATTTGTGACTGTGGTAGAGCTCTGTATAGCTTCCAGCTGGAGCCAGCGGCACGCGTCCTCAGCTCCGATGCACTATGCATTAGCGTACAAACACGTGCAAGGGTTATTTGAGGCATGGAAGGCTGATATAGCTGCGCACCGTGGTTGACCACAACCAGACTTGTGCCCGTTACTCGAAAAATGTAATTGATTACCGTTACCGTTACTTCTACAGAAAAAGTAACTGATTACCATTGCCAAATGTAATTGAGTAACGAATAGAAAAGTAGCGCGTTACTCCGGTCATTACTCTGCATTCGCGCAAATTATAACCGTCTTAGTGTGCCTCAAAATAGAAAAAAAAAAAAAGAAGAAAAGAAGAGAAAAACGTTCAACAGCAGAACAGCTGAAAAACCTCCAAAGCTTCAGGTACTACCACACTGGTGTAGGAAGAGGTTAGGGGGAGAGACCCTGAAATTCCAGAACGTTATTACAATGACCTCCGCTTGCTATAGCAGAACGGCCCAACAAAAGCTGACGGCACGAGGGGCTTGACTTGGGGCAGAACATCTGACTGATAAGTTAATCTCTGCGGAAGTAATCAATTACTGAGTAATCGATTGCTCAGAAGAGTAATTGATTACTCGAAAAATTACAAAAAAGTAATTCATTACAAGTAACACAGTTACTAGTAACGCGTTACGCACAACTCTACAACTACTCTATATCTATAAAGGCATTCGGTGTTATCAAGCAAAACCATAAAAGCGTTCTTCGTATTTCGTAAGATATTACAAAAAATATATAAAAAAGAACGTCCACTTTGGCTGTTCATATGGAAAGAAGAGCATCGGCCACGCGCGTGCGGTTGGCGTTCGAGATTATCGCAGCGGACACGTATCCCTAGTGGTGCGTGCCTCGGGTGTGTATGTGGTGCAAAAGCTCTTTGGCGAGGAGAGCCCTATAGCCGATATATCAGTGGCCAAATGAGGTTGCTCTTTTGTTTGCGGCACCTTCGATCGCTGCCGGGAAACTCTGTGCAGGTGCCCTATCTACTCAGTGCGGTTGACTTGTCTTCGACCTACGTTAGATACCTCTGCATGGCAGAGGCTAGATTGATGGCTTAGCTGATGCACATCGTAACGTAGCCGTATTCATTTCGGGAAAATTGAGTTCAGCTGCTGGTGCGGTGCTCAAAGATTTAATGCCGATGAACAGGTAAACTACGGATAACTTTCAAAAGGTTGCTCTCGAGGCCGACTTTTTGCTTCTATACACTACAGCGTTATCTGAATTGTCTGCATATGCTTGTTTCGTTGCGTTGTAGAGGACGATAATCGTGTTCGAAGTATCTAAGTTCATCATATGTAGACAGACACCTCTTTGTTTTAAAATATAAACAGGCGCGCTTCGACAATGTGGCTACTCAATAAAGTATGAAAAACCGAAAACTCTTCCGGCGTTCACTGCAAACAGTAAGGCGGTATACTACGTGTACATTTTGAGCCTTTGGTCATGTACCGACAACTGTCTTTCGCTCTGTGTATTTTCCGTCGCTGTGCTCAATAGCTTTTGTCTGAATGCTCCTGTTGTCCGAAGGAAAATAAAGCTGAATTTGGTGAGCAAATGAACAAGCAGGCGACCAGTAACTTCCCTGGTGTGAACGGCACCGTGCAGCATCGCGGCATCGCCGTTGTCATGTGCGCAACGGGTGGACGATGACGCTCTGCGCCAAGAAGAATGCTTTCTAAGCGAAAACATACAGGAGTATTGGGTTGTCTCGCATTCCATGGTGTTGTCGGTTGTTCGTGATCAGTGTACCACGAGCGAAGAAAACATCCGCTGGAGTATTCCGCGGTGTTTGCGGCGCAAGTTATGCTGGTATGCGCTCGTGGCTGCACTATAGTACATGCTTTGGGGGGAGATGTCATAGAGGAGACATTATTATGACGTGGGTACGTCTTGCCTTGTTGTTTACTGCGAAGTGAAAAACGGCCGGGGAGTACTTGTCCGTGTTGTGCTTTCTCGTTTCCGTACCTCTATTTTTTTTTAGCTTGTTCTGTGCTTTTTTATTTGTTCTGAGGTTAGCGCTTTTGTGACTAACATATGTAAGGTTTCCAGCTTCTCTTCGCCAATTGGCATTTCGTTGTTTTAACGCTGTGTGATAAATTTCCTTATTCATCGTATAGCTTCATAATTTGTTGTTGTTGTCGTTAGCGCAGTGTCCACGCTTAGGATAATCGCGTTTCGAGCCAAAAACTGCGTGTGGACCCGGGTTCGAATCTCAGCATTGACTGTGTGCTGTCTAGTTTTTCCCCCTCTGTTTCCCTCAGGCGCTTTAAAACTGTCGGGGCGGTTGCCCGTAAAGTCGTCCCAGCACACACGATACCCTCCAACCCTGGCTAAATCAGACAAGCAAATACCCGGGTAAACACAAATAGAGAGTGAGAAGGTGGTGGATATGATATATATATGCAGAGAGACTGCTCACGAGGTATAGGATCTGCTACTCTGCATTCATTGGTTCTTAGCTGCTACCTGAAGGGAGCCACAGGCTAGTGCTATGTTCGAAAGGAACTGTCCTGCAGCTTCGATGGTCAGCCGGTACCAGACTTGTACGTATTTGGAGTATTGAATTTAAAATACTGTATTTTAAATACAATTTGCGGTATCTTGGTACTCTACTCAATATTTTTTGTTTCGTGTATTTGTACTCTATTTAAAGTACATTTTATGGTATTTTCTACTCAATACTCTAATTACATATTTTGGATCTCCCTCTAAAACTTTCTGTGTCTCGTCTTTCCATTATTTTGCTTGTTCAGTGGAAATTCCATGAGTCCTCGAACTTGACCCGGACATTGGCCTTTCTTGGAAGTCTCCATTTAGAGATCTTGCCCCGTATGTACTAATCATTGGCGAGTGAGGGTTCTATTATGTGTGCCCTGACGTGGTAGCGCCGAATTCTGACCTCGCCGAGCAGTGTTGTGTGAGGCCCCTTCAGGGGACTGCGAACGAGACACCACATATTACGCACCGAGTTTGTGTACCTGACCCCGAGACCCACCACGCCAGGGTGAAATCGGATCGAAGTCGAAGATGATCTCGGCTCTGAGTTTGTTTAGTCTGGCATTTCCGTTCCCCCTCCTCTCTCTCTCCTTGTGAGAGTTTCTGGTTCTGTATAGAATAAAGTCAGAGTGTGTTTTTCACCTTCATCGAACGGACGTAGTTGTGTTTCTTTATCCGGGCTACACTAACGCAACGAATGGAACCAGCATTCCGTAACATGGTGCCGAAACCCGGGAAACCTGGATATTGAAACTTCTACCGACAACTACGATTACAACGATGGAACGCGTCAAAGCGAAGAGGACTGTCCGACGCGGCCATATCACGAACCTCGTCAACAAGGTAGGCGATGCTCTTTCCAACGAATCCACGACGGAAGATACCTTAAGGGTTCTCCTCGAACGTTTAACGACAAGTAAAGATGAGCTCAAACAACTCAATCAAGAAATAGAGCAATTTGTCAAAGACGAGGATATAACAACGGAATACACGACCATCATCGAATACGAGGACAAGTCTGCCGAAGCTATCGCAGCACTGAAGACAAGACTGACGCCTGTTTCAGCATCAGCGACGAGTGCAACTTCAGCTGGGATGTCAATGCCAAGGCCCACTGAACGGAAGGCGGGTGTCAAGTTGCCTGAACTTAGTCTACAGCGCTTTAACGGCGATTTGCTTCAGTGGCAGCACTTCTGGGAGCAATTTAGACTGTCAGTTCACGACAACCCCAATTTGTCAAAGAGCGACAAATTTCAATATCTACAAGGTCAGCTAAGCGGATCAGCTGCTTCCGCAATATCTGGACTCCAGGTGACGGACGCAACCTACGACGACGCCATTGCGATCTTAACTCAGCGTTTCGGCGACCGCAAGAGCATCGAAAGGGAATATATAGGAAGACTGAGAAGACTTCCCGTCGTCAAATCATCAAGCGACGTCCAGGCTCTGCGGACACTCTATGACCGCGTGCAGACCAACACCAGAGGGTTGACTGCTCTAGGAATTCGCATCGACACGTACTCGGCTATGTTGTGCGACATCCTGCTGACATCGTTACCTCCGGACATGGTGGTGGAGTTTCATCGACGAGACAGTTATGGTATGGACACTCCAACCATGGCGTCGCAGCACGAGGAAGACAACGAGTCCTGTGATGACGGCTCCACTTCGACGGGAGAACAGGACATGGGTGAGCTCAAAAAGCTTCTCAGATTCCTCAGAATAGAAATTGAGAGTCGTGAACGATCCGGAATTACCGAACGAAGACTGTCCACGGATCGACAGCATGACAATAAGAAGCAGCAACGCAACAGAAGTAGCGCGGCTGTACTGCATGCTGGAGTGGACCCGAAGCAACGTGCATGCCTCTTTTGCGGAACGAATGACCATGCGACTGGATCATGTACAAGAAACATGCCACTTTCCGAAAGAAAGAATGTTTTAAGCAGAGAGGGATGCTGCTTTCGGTGTACAAAAAAGGGTCATCGATCGAAAGAGTGCCGAATGAATGTGACCTGTCAACACTGCGGCGGACGTCATGTCACATTGATGTGCGACCCAGAGTGGCGACAGAAAGGCAAAAATAGGGCTGACGCCCAGAAAGTATCGGGACTAGTGGCTTCTTGCGGGACTACACCATCAAATGACAACGATTCCACGGTACTGCTTCCATCCTTCCAAGCTTGGGCTGTCACAGACTGCCGATGTACCTACATACGGGGAATCATAGACAGCGGCAGTCAGCGAACTTTCATACGCGAAGACGTTGCACAGAAATTGCAGGCTCCTGTCGTCGGTCACATCAACTTGCAACTTAATACGTTCGCAGATAGCACCACGAGCCGTGTTCAACAACGAAAGGTGGTCAAGTTGCGCCTCCGCAGCCAGTACGACGCGAGGGAATACGACATCGAAGCCATCGTTATCCCGTTCATCTGCCAGGACCTCGTCCGGACTCCATCGGACCTGTCGCTTATGACTGCAATGAAAAATGATGGCGAAAACATCGCAGATACAGTGATGTTCCCCGGTGTACAGGCGGAAGTTGGACTATCCCTGCTTCTCGGCACGGATCAGATGTGGAGATTCCTGACAGGACGCCTACGAAGGTCACCTAATGATCAAGATTTAGTAGCAGTCGAATCGAAATTCGGGTGGACATTCCAGGGCCCAATAAAAATGGAAACGACCGTCAAAGAAGTAACGAACACTGTTGTCTGTGTACTTAGAATCAGCGCTACAGTCGAGACGGATGACGCAACATCGCTTCGTCGACTCTGGGAGCTCGAAGCTATCGGGGTCACTGATACACCGAATGGCAACACTGAACACGACAACGAAGTTTTCAACGAATTTGAACGAAACGTCAAGTACGTCGACGGCCGGTACCAAGTGAGGATGCCCTGGAAACAGACAAACACCGAGAAGCTACATGACAACCGCGAGGTTGCGCTGCGACGACTGTACAGTTTAACGAAACGCTTGCAACGAGAAGGAATGGTAGAAGACTATGACGAAGCAATCCGGAGTTACATGATTCACGGTCATGCGGAGACGGTGCCACCAACGATGTCGTCTAGCACACCAGTGTATTACATGCCACACAGGGCTGTGATACGGAACGATGCGGTGTCAACAAAAACTCGCGTGGTTTTTGATGCTTCTTCGCACGCCCCTAACACAGGTTCCCTGAACGACCATTTGGAAAAGGGACCAACACTAACGAACGAACTCCTACCGATTCTACTCCGATTCCGTCTCAACAAGATAGCACTTACTGCAGACATCAGCAAAGCCTTCCTCCAGATCGAGGTCGACGAAAGCGACAGAGACGCCCTTCGCTTTCTGTGGTACACCTATCCGCCGACACAAAACCAAAGTAGCTCAAGCATTCAAGAATGGCGGATGACACGGGTACCGTTCGGTACAACGTCCAGCCCATTTCTGCTCAGCGCTACGTTGCAATACCACATGAAAAACTGCAAAGACGAAATGGCGGCTGCACTTATCGACTGCTTCTATGTAGACGATCTGCTTACCGGTGCAAGCAACGTTGCCGAAGCAAAGCACCTCTACGAGAAGGCGAATGAAGTATTAAAGACGGCAGGTATGGAGCTAAAGAAGTGGACTACGAACTCTCCAGAACTCCAGGAATATTTCCGGAACGACGGACGAACGGCAGTACCAAACGACAAAACGTTCATCGATCCAACCATGGATAAAGTATTGGGAGTCTCATGGAACAGGACAGACGACACCTTAAAATTCTCGAACGATAGGATGCTGGACGTCCTGATTCTCGCCAAGAATACGAAGCGCTCTGTACTGCGACAGTCCGCACGTCTCTTCGACCCGTTGGGGTTCTTGTCGCCGTACACTGTACGAGTGAAGACGATGTTCCAGCGTATTTGGGAACAAGGACTGGGATGGGATGACTCTCTGCCAGACGACCTATCTCAGGAGTATGAGACGTGGTGTCAAGAATTACCGTTGATCGAACAGCTATCCGTCAAACGTTACGTGATGGAAGGAATTGGAGAAAATATATTTTCGGTCCAACTGCATACCTTTACCGATGCAAGCCCGACTGCATACGGTGCATGCGTGTACCTAAGAGTCGAAGATTGGGACGGAAACGTGAGTGTTAACCTCGTTTTCGCCAAGTCACGTGTGGCTCCTTTGAAGAAGTTGACTTTGCCCCGCCTTGAGCTGATGGGTGCACTCATTGGAGCACGACTGGCTCAATATATCGAGGAGTGCCTCAAACTGCATATACATCTGAAGCAGTTCTGGACAGATTCGACGATAGCCCTCCACTGGATCCAAGGACAAGCTAGCCGCTGGAAGCCGTTCGTGTGCAACAGGACGATGGAAATTCAATCAAAAACCGATCCGCATTCATGGTCACATTGTCCGGGCAGTCAGAATCCGGCGGATATGCTTACACGAGGACTGAGTTTAGAATCTTTGGTCCACAGCAGAAACTGGTGGAAGGGCCCAGAGTGGCTTTCAGAATACGAAGGTGCGTGGCCAAATTCCCTCACGAAGACCACCGCGTTTCCCCAAACTTTGCTGTGCGAGCTACGCAAATCCGAAGTGAGCTGTCTACAGGTGACTCACAACACGAAGCAACCATTGATGGACCTGAGTCGCTTCAGCGAATACTCCAAACTTCTACGCGTCACTGCATGGACCCTACGTTTCATCGAGAATTGTCACCAATCACACAATAGCCTGCGAGGGATGCTGACTACCGACGAAATCAAGAAAGCGGAGCTTTACTGGTTCAAGAGAGCCCAGCATGACGCTTATGCTCTTGAAATTCAGCAGCTGTCTCATGGCGAACGAATAGATGACAATTCCAGCATTACGAACTTGCGACCATTCATAGACGAACATGGACTACTTCGCCTCGAGGGGAGACTTCACTATTCGGACGCCTCAGAAGAAGTGAAGCACCCTTTACTGCTACCAAAAGACCACGAATTGACTGGGCTTATCGTCAACGCTGCCCATCGAAGAGTCCTGCACGGAGGAATTCAGGACACCTTGACGGAGCTCAGAGAGCGCTATTGGATTCCTCAAGCGCGACAACTCGTGCGCCGGACCATAGGCAAATGCATGGTCTGTATGCGATTCAGGGCCAACCAGTCCAGCGCACCTGTGGCACCGTTGCCGAAAGACCGCATTACGCAGCAAGCGCCTTTCACCATCGTGGGAATAGACTTTGCCGGCCCGCTCTACATCAAAATCAACGATGAAAGGGGGAAATCCTATATCGCCCTTTTCACTTGCGCGGTGACACGTGCGATTCACCTGGAGCTGGTTTCGGACCTCACGACGAAGTCATTCCTTCTTAGTTTCCGTCGATTTGTCGCACGAAGGGGACGACCCTCCACTATCTACACGGACAACGCTTCCACCTTTAAACGAGCTTCTCGGGATCTCCAAAAGATGGGAGAAGCCCTAAAAGCCCCGGCAATTCAAGACTTCTACGCAACAGAAAACATCAAGTGGAAATACATAGTGGAAAGGGCAGCATGGTGGGGAGGATTTTGGGAGCGCTTGGTACGCTCTGTAAAAGAATGTCTCCGGAAGGTCCTCGGAAGAGCATTTCTCTCCTTCGAGGAGATGACGACAGTACTGCACGAAGTCGAAGCGGTCGTAAATTCACGCCCACTAACCTTCATCTCTTCCGACCCCAACGAACCGGAACCTTTAACCCCGGGCCACTTTTTAATTGGAAGGCGACTCGCAGCAGTACCTGAAGCGAGTGTACCTGACGTGCCAACATTTGGCAGACAGCAACTCACACGGAGATGGAAACACCGTGTACAGACACTGGATCATTTCTGGAAACGGTGGCAGAGAGAATATATATTACAACTTCGCTCTGCGCATTTGGCACCAAATAGGCCAACTTCGAAGATACAAGAGGGAGACCTAGTTGTTCTTTATGACGAGAAGGTTCCTCGGCAGATGTGGAAGATTGCGAGAGTGCAAAAAGTGCACACTTCACCAGATGGACACGTGCGATCATGCACTGTGAAGCTGACCTCAGGGGTGGTTACCCGCCGACCTGTGCAACTGATGTGTCCACTAGAGCTTCTAAATGATCGACACTAATCAAGCGATCATTCCGGGCCGGGAGGATGTTGTGTGAGGCCCCTTCAGGGGACTGCGAACGAGACACCACATATTACGCACCGAGTTTGTGTACCTGACCCCGAGACCCACCACGCCAGGGTGAAATCGGATCGAAGTCGAAGATGATCTCGGCTCTGAGTTTGTTTAGTCTGGCATTTCCGTTCCCCCTCCTCTCTCTCTCCTTGTGAGAGTTTCTGGTTCTGTATAGAATAAAGTCAGAGTGTGTTTTTCACCTTCATCGAACGGACGTAGTTGTGTTTCTTTATCCGGGCTACACTAACGCAACGAATGGAACCAGCATTCCGTAACAGCAGGGACCTGCTAGAAGTTTGCTTTGTTCTGGGTCACATATATTTAGTGAAGTAATATGGTATCTCTTTGTCATCTTTTTGGGACTTGTGTTTAGATGACTCCTATCACACAATGACGGCTTGCATAGTACGCGGATTTTAGGTGATTCATGTCACATATAGCGGCGACTCGCCGCATTGACCAGTGACTGGTGACTTTTTGCGTTCAAGAATAAATAGTATCTTAATTGTATTTCAGATACTTTTTGAAGTATTTCGTACTCTATCTTAATTACTTTAATTTTCATGTATTTATACTCTATCTTAATTACTTTAATTTTCATGTATTTATACTCTATCTTAATTACATTCTGACGTCAGTATTTATTATCTTATCTTAAATACATTTTTGGGTATCTTGTACATGTCTGGACGGTACAACGACGAGGTGGCCCAAGGACCAAGTAACACATATTCAGATGACTCGCTGTAATCGCATTCCATCTCGTGCAAAGCAAACGGGATTAGAACTCGCTCTCTCCATCGACGGTGAACAGCATCCCAGAAAGAGTGGGTTCCAACAATCCCATTTGCTTGGCATAGGTAGGCAAGTGCCGTTGTTGAGCACCCTTAAAACAAAACAAACCCACCTTTCAGTAAGACGTTATACATGGTTAGCGACTATAAATTCATAATGCTGGTTATTCTCGTTCATATCATTATAATTCCTAATGCTGTGCGCTGTGAGCCTGTGACCGACTCGTTCGCGGACATATATTCATCGCGCATTATGACGCTATCCGTTTTTATTAACCATTAAAGCAATAGGGCGCCTTTGAAATTGCTCCCAAATCTCTTGGGGTGAGACACGATTTCGCATTCAGGATTACATCTACCCAGCACTTGCCCTAAATTATGCAGTACCTGATTCTGCGCAAGGAAATGAGGATATGGGAGAGAGAAATGTGTGCTACGCTGGTCATCTATAAAAAAAAATTAGAAAATGTCGCGCAGCTCCACCCATGCATCCCACGACCAATACGGGGCTCGCACTAATTAACTTCTAGCTCGGCTACTTGTCAACGTGTGCGGCTCGATTATAGAAGCTCAATAACGGTATACTGCTTTGGGGCCAGATGCCGTGTTTGCTCCGTCGGGGTCGCCTAATGAGCTTCTGTGAAACATTTCACTACAGGTGTTGTGACCTGGGGTCTTGTAGGTTTACGTCGTACATAAAGGCTTCTTACTCGGCAGCTTTGGAATTGCTAGTTTGAGGGGCGAAAGTATAACGATTAAGCTTCTCGGGGTTTCAATAATCGACTCGTAGGTTTCTACGATGCACGAGTATATAGCTCGAAGAGGAATGAATGAATGGGTGTGGCGAAGAGTAAAAAGGGGTCGAATCAGATAGATAATTTTAGATATCCTGTCATTTGTATTCTCCTTTTCTATTCAGGATGATATGAAGATAAAATATGGATGCACGTACCGATATGAAGATCAAAAAGGGAAACTATACAGGAGCGCTGTATAGTAACTATATGTAACTATACACGCTGTATTTTTTTGTAGTCGCGGACTTTGTATTAGGAGGAAGAAAAAAAAGCCACACAAAGCGCACATTGTTCGAAACACCTCACTCTGGTCTTTCCCAAGGCACTCTCCAACATTCCATTCACGTCGGCCCTTGACTGATGTTTTAATAGTTAGCTAATTGATCTTATCTAATTCGCTAATTACGTACAATGCAAAGTAGTAGCGACTATAGGATACACGACTGCTAAGGACATTCAGTTGGGGAGCAAGTGCGCTCCGTCTTTTCTTAAATCTTGGTGAGTTGAGGTACCATATATACGCTGATTCAGCTTGCGTGTAAGTCTACTCCATATTAGTGTTAATAGAGAGTTCTGTTACTGCGTACGCAAGGAAATAGCGTGTTCACACAGCGCACGCGCTGTACGCAAAGTAACGTTCGACGCATGGCCTGTGCGCACCCGCCGTTTTCTTGCGTACTCAAAGTGATTGCGTTCGCGGTACTGAAACTCTCTATTAATGCAGATCTTCGCGTGAGAAGCATCTG
Source organism: Ornithodoros turicata (assembly GCF_037126465.1). Taxonomy (NCBI): domain Eukaryota; kingdom Metazoa; phylum Arthropoda; class Arachnida; order Ixodida; family Argasidae; genus Ornithodoros; species Ornithodoros turicata. The sequence continues at coordinate 128,423,419 of NC_088202.1, read as the reverse complement.
TGTTACACGGCACGAACCATGACGGGCGTTCAGGGCACCCCACCCTCTACATGATATCTGCTTGAATTACATTAAAGAGCGGTCAACACTGGCTTGCCCTTCTGCACATGCGACACTTACTATGCGTACACATTTCATGCATACAAACTTCCCACGCCCTGCATAGTGCTGTGAACGTGCTCCGAATGTCACCACCCGTATCACGCGCCTATCTTAGCGCGCGGCAAAGAAAGCGGTGAGCAAAGCTTCCGACTCTGCGAAGGCAGGGCAAGAACCCAGCAGCGAATATCATTGAACGTGCCAAAGCAAGATGGCGTCGTTGACTGTCCTTCCGGGCTACAGTTCACCATATCCGGGCTTTGCTGATAAGGGCGAGCGTTTTGAGGCTCGTTGCGCAATTGTAAAGAATTGGACTGAGGAAATGGCGCCGTTGGTTAACTGCTATATAGGAAACAACGCCCCCACCGGTTTCGCAAAATAAGCTTGGCTTTATAATCATCTTCAGCTTCGTGTTCAAAGTATAAAAATTATGCCAGATTATCGTGTGTGTTTTTTTCTTTCTCGCTCTCTTTCTTCTGTCTCTCTCTCTCGCTCTCTTTCTTTTTTTCTTTCTTTTTTGCAATGACTGTGAAGAACAGGAAGATCAGACAACTGATTTACTGAAAGTGACATAGAACCAAATGTCACATGAAAAGCATAAAGCCTACGAAACCTATTTACCTAATTTTTTGTGGTTGACTAGTTGATTGAACTTCAAATGATTCGTGAGAAAACCCATGAGTGTCGGCGCAAGGGTTTGAATCTGAACCCTCCCGATTTCGATTCGGGAGTGCTCTTCTTCTTCTTCTTCTCCTTCTTTTTTTTTTTTTTTCTTTCTAGAGCTCTAGTTCAATAACGACAAACATCAAAACAGTAATCAATTACGACTAGGGATGCTCATTGGCTTTATTCGTCAATTGCACTAATTTCATTGTTCTTTAGGCGTGTGGAGCCTCTATGTGTTTTTGTCAGCCCTGGTGTTTCCTCAGCTCCATGTCTTTCCGTTTGTACCTTTAGTAGAGTGTTCCTGATTTTTGTCATTAATACGCGATTGATACGGAGTCGCAGTGCCTGCAGTGCACATCATACGTGTTTGCATTGTGTGCACAAGGGGTTCCGGAAAAAATGGTCCTGGAGAATTTGGTGCCGAAAAAAAATAAGGTCTCTGCTCCCTGGTTGCATGGGTGGAAATAATGATCCCGCGGGGTTCCGTGCGCCCACAAATACAAGAGCATCGTTGTGGGTAGCTGATGAAACGGATCATAGCCGACCAAGTGCTATCATTCGCCCTCCTGGTTTGAAATTGGGAGATATGGGCTTGTTTAATTAACATTCATGTTAATGAATAATAAAAGCTGCACGCCATCAATGAGGCAAAAGCGATTACATTTGCTGCACCAGTTGTGTTGAGCAGATGACGTCTGTCTATTCATTCTGTTTCTCTCCCTCATTCTCTGTGTGTGTGTATTTTTAATTTTTTTTTATTCATTGAAGTACAGAGACAGACAACGCGACAAGATTAGGAGGCGGTTCTTCAAGGTCCTGCTACCTTCTGCGTATTTTTCTGGCAGATAGGCCGGGAAAATGGTACCCGCGTTCTTTTATAAAGGGAAGTATTACAGAGTAGTGAGCAAAATGACACGTTACCTTCTGTATTTATACCAATTAAACAAATTAAAAGCATATAAACTGTTTAGACTGAGCTCACTAACCTTACGCTCCGACTTCACGCTCGCTGTACGTGGGGGTCCTCGGATGTAGTTCCAAACACAACCTGGATGCTATATTTTCCTATGGTTGGTGTGGTCAGAGTCAGACACAGGTTTTACAGTTGTTCTCTCATACTTTCTATGTCGATGAACCGTATCTTCAGCAGAAGCGGAGTTGTAAGGGCAATAAAACAATGAATGAGAGGGCGTACAGCTTTTATTCTCCATAGACATCGACATAGAAAAGGTGCAGGGGTCAACTGTATAGCCCGTGTCTGACCAACAATAGAAAAATGCTGTCATCAGGCGAACTAGTGCAACGAATGATATCGCTTTTATGTTACTCACTGAATGGCGTGCAGATTTTGTTATTCATTAACACATGAAAAGAAAATCTATGCCTCCCAATTTCAACAAATCGGGAGAGCGAATGGTAAGAGTCGGTCGGCTGTGATGTGTTTCGTGAGCTATCTGCTACCACGCCCCTGTATTGCGCGCGCAGGAACCTGCGGGGAGTTTTCTTTCTCTTTTTTTTTTTTCGTACCATATTTTCCGGGACCATTTTCCCCTACACCCGCGCATAAGGATACAGTATATTGGTATTTATTTAATTATGTACTTTTGCACTGCAGATTCTGTATTTCCGGCACGGTGATAGTCATCAAGGATCATTTTCGCCTTATCTGAGACTGGTGAGTATTTTCCCTATCTTTTTCCTTCTCCTTTAGGTCAGTGCAATAATGCGTCAATTTGTCCGCGTATTTTGCCGGTGTAAATATTGTTTGAGAACGTCCTGCAATGCAAATTCACAACCACTTTGCAGTGGTGGGTTGATGGCGTGGAACTGTTATTGTATTGTCAGCATTTTCCTTCGCGTTCTTTTTATCTGCATAGGCAGTTGGTGCTTACCAGGTTCCTATATATCGACAAAGGGAGCCCCGCGGCGTCTGCGAATACGTACTTCGTTTGGAATCAATAAGCAGTTGAGTGCATTCATTTCTCAGTCGACCGCGGCTGCTAGCGGTAACTGCAGAGATGGATTTGCGGCACGAGAAAGTTGTTGTTATTTTGATACTATTGCACGTGAAACTTATCATTCATCAGCTCAAATAAAGTTGTTGTTGTTGCACAGTCGCAAATGCACTCGACATCGATCGTCGTGGAAAGGTCTTGGGTTGTGAAGTAGGCTTCGCGGTGTATGAACCTTTTCCGCAGTGAAGCAGTCACGACGCGCTGTGACTCGCCGCTGAGTGACGCTAGAGTCACTAAATAAGCTTCGCTTCAGAGTATCGACACTGAGTTCCAAGAGGAAGCATGCGCCATCTTGTTTCCGCGCCACGCTACCCATGCGCACTTTAGCGCAAGATGCCATCTATCGTGCGCGTGTGAAATGTTCCTTTCGTTTGCAAGCAGCTCATCAACGTTGACGGCATTGAGCTCACCTCCTCGGGACGCTCTGGCTGACAACACACCATGGAATATAGCACAACAATCGTACACGTCTTTCTATCCCACAGGGAGCATTAAGGCCAGTTCCCACATATAGCGCTTTGCTACATAGTACTACAAAATTGCACTATATTTTCCTCCTCGCATTGCTACGAACCGCTATAAAACCGCTCTTGTCGAAGTAGAGTCGCGGTCAACTTTTCTAGCGCTATATTGAGCGGTGAGTCTGCGTTAACCAATCGTGAGAGTCTTTCAGCCGTGACGTCGCGGAAGCTGGGGTTTGTTTTGCTTCCGATCACTCGAAGCAGCAAGGCGGGAATGCGACGACGACGACGACGTCGTAAAAATGGCCACGAGTTTCATTTGCCAATGCATGGGTGTTTGGTTACTGTGGTCTGGTATCGCGATCACAGCATCGAAAGTGTCATCCCCCGTCATGCTACGGATACCCGACGCCGACAATAAGCAATCACGGTAGCACCGGTACATCGTGTCGCAATTAGATATCTCGTGACACCAGCGGGATAGCGCTATGTGCTCGGTTGTATGTGAGAACGGCAGGCGGGAAAACAGCGCGAGATTTTGAGGGCTATTTTCTAGCGCTATAAAGCGAAGCGCTGTATGTGGGAACTCGCCTTTATGCTAGCCGTCTTTGATCCTCAACTGGGGATGTTAGCGGTGTGGTGCGGAAACAAGATTGCGCTCCTGCTCTCCCTTGGACCTCAGTCGATACTCTGAAGCGAATCTTATTTGGTGACTCTAGTGATGCTGCTCACAACGAGGACACGGGCTACAAGTCTTTCACGCCGTCACTACTACCACGAACACTTTAACCGAATTGTAAATTATCACATCCTGACTTCAAATTCGACGTCCGATGCAGAAAACTATCACCCAAGCATTCTCATTAGACACGCATTATAAATCTACACGTAGTAATTCAACACCACAGGAGTATAGATAAGACGCTAGTTTTGTTCACCTAATTATAAAAGATGGTTTCACGAAGAGGTAGAGTGGGAGGGTTCTCGGTTCTAAAAGCCATAAAATTAACGATTAGATAAATTTGTTCGCCCCCATCTGAGCACTATCTGGTGAGACGACTCTGAGCCCGCCTTCTATTGTGCTTGTACAACGGTGGTAATGAGTGCTCATATCCGATGAAGGGACCCATTAAACGCTTTTAGGGTTTTGCGGTGCGTCCCCGTCAAGCAAGCGTTCTCTTCGAAATTTTCAGACCAAAGAAACATTTGTTTCGGAGGCGATGAAAGCTCCGTCAGTACTGGCAGAAACGTGTAGTAATTGAAGTAATAAAGGGGCTGTTATTTTGATATGAGAAGGCAATACAGCTCGTTTAGAAGATTGGGAAAGATTTGTTTGTAAAACTAACCGCGAAATTTAATTAAATTGTATTGTGAACAAAAAAAAAAAAAAAAAGAAGAAAGGGAGAAATCGAACACGTCGCCAGACGAATTCTGCTACTGCCAGAGCAGACTTGTGCGTAACGCGTTACTAGTAATTGCGTTACTTGTAATCAATTACTTTTATGAGTAGTTTTTAGAGTAATCGGTTACTTTACTGTCAAAGTAATTTTTCGAGTAATCAATTACTTTTCTGATTAATCGATTACTCAGTAATTGATTACTTTTCCGGTAGAGATTAACTCATCTTTCAGATGTTCTGCCCCAAGTGAAGACCCTAGTGCAATGAGCCTTTTTTGGACCGTTCTACTATACCAAGCGGAGGTCATTGTAATAAGGTTATGGAATTTCAGGGTCTCTCTCCCTAATCTCTTACTACACCAGTGTGGTGGTACCATTGTGGTAGCTTTGGAGGTGTAGTGAGTCATGGGAAGATCCACGCAATGCTCTTCCACAATCGGGTCAACGTCTTCCCAGGCGATAAATACAGTAGACGTACAGATCTACTTGTCCTGCGCGTTTTTTGTTTTTCGTATTATTTCAGTTGTTCCGCTGTTGAACGATTTCTTTCTTTCCTCCCCCCCCCCCCCCTCTGAGGCACACAAAGACGGGTATAATTTGCGTGAATGCAGAGTAACGACCGGAGTAATGCGGTACTTTTCTACTCGTTATTCAATTACATTTGGAGTCCAGTAATTGGTAACGGCAATCAGTTACTTTTTCCGTACAAGTAACGGTAACGGTAATCAATTACTTTTTTTTTGAGTAACGGGCATAAGTCTGTGCAAGAGTGAACCCCTCCCCTCCTACATCCAGAAGGAAGAAAGCTACAAAGCACACTACCCCCCCCCCCCTTCTTTTCCCTGCCGCATACTACCGCAAATGCAGCGAAAATACGACGACAACAAGTAAAATATGGACACAAACAAAACATGGACACGTGGACACCTACTAGATTACAGCAATCATGTCATAATTAGCAGTAATTGTCGTAATATTTCCAAAACCGAACGCATACCAAACGTGCTTGCGAAACTTGGCGAGATAGTTGACGAGTCGATTGTGGAAAATGAAGGTCTGCCATCGAGTTTCAAGCGCCAGGCTGAGCTCTGCTCAATATATTGTTGTACAGTTTTGTCCACGCAAGAAACGGGTCTCTGTTCTCGAAAAATGTAGAAAGAAGCGTCTAACTTGCGCTGATCTGAGTATTCTTGATAAGCAACCAGTTTACGTCAACGAACACTTATGCCCTGAGCTCAGGAAACTTCTTGGTATGACAATCGCTCGTAAAAGGGAACTGCATTGGAAGTTTGCCTGAGTAAACCATGGCAAATTTTTTGCTAAGCAGAATTCAGCTGTTGTGAGAATTAAAGACACTGATGATCTATCAAATATGTTTTCTTATGTCTTCTTTCTTTTCTTCTTTCTTCTTCTGCTTCCTTAATGCTATTTGGTCACTTTGGCTGCTGCCTCTGTTTGTACGGTGTCCGGCCTCATCAACCCTCAGTATTACTACCCTAATGATTTGCCCCTGTTTGAACCTGGTATATTCACTATTCTGCATTTCAAACATTTGCAGTCTTCGTGGACACGGACGATCTGACGTCTATGCCGTGTTCTTCTTCGATGGGTAACTCTGTTATTGAAGATTCTGAAACCTGGCCAAATGACTCGGAAACCTGCTTTTACAATATCCCTGTTCATTGTGCTGAGTGTTGTTGTCGCACTGCGAATGCACATGGTGGTACATTCGTCTTCATTGCCAACAACATCTTTTATAGCGCGAGAAAGAACCTGTTCTTTAATTGTGATAAATGCGAATCTCTGTTTGGATTGAGCTTGATCAATGTTCCTTTCACGATCTTCACCGCAATATAATTGTGGGTGTTATTTACCGCTACCATGCTCCCGTAGCGTAGTGGTTAGGATGATCGCTTTCCATGCCGGGACTGACACGGGTTAGAATCCTGGCACCGGCTGTGCTGTCTGAGGTTTTCAGTGGGTTTTCCGAAGTCTTTCCAGACAAATGTCCTCACAGTTCGCTCTGAAGTCGGCCCAGGACGCATACTAACCCCCTGTCCCCCGTTGTTCCTTTCTGCTGTCCTCTCTCCATCTGTCCACGTCTGTACGCCGCTCATAGCCACCGTTGCTTCGCGGCGCTAACACGGAAATTAAAAAAAATATTTACCGCTCTCCAAGCTCATCTTACTCTGATTTTTGTACACCATTGGAGACGATTCTGGGTCGAGTTTCTGCTGAGAACAAACACGTCTTCATCCACGGCGACATGAACATTAACACTGCTGACCGCTGACCCCACATCACCGGCTTGTTCTGAATATATCGATTGTTTACCATGTTATGGCTTCTCCTCAATTATTAACGTTCCAACTGTAGTCGTGTTCAACTTAAGAAGGAAAAGAAATCTAGTCCGTCAACTACATACGCCGATGGAAATAAGGAGACGCAATATCGCGCCAGGAGAAGTACTGCAGCGCCACCATGCGCCATCAGTAGGGGAGCGCACTTTCTGCTGCAGCGTATAGTGTCATGCGGCCAGTCTTAACAGCCAATACGGAAGCAGAGTGAGTATGACGGATTACATTATGTGGCGCAGGGAGAAGGCGTGAGATCTCTGCGTCCAGCCATCCTATCTTTGGCGCAGTAATATTTTGAGCTCACGGATTAGATTTATTTTCGTTCTTAAGTTGAACATGACTATAGGGTGACAGACTGTTGCAGTACCATCATTGGTCATATCTTTGCTAACTCTCTGGCGTACTTTGCTACGGCATTTGAGATCATTATCCTGCCTTTGCAACGTCCAGCTTTCGCGTCAAGCATTATCGTGGCTCGCTTACCAGGGGATATTTTGATGAATGTAAATTTTATGATGTTGTTTGCTCCATAGACTGGTCTAGTGTTTATAATTCTAATTCCCCGGAGGTAGCCTACCAGCATATGGTATCACCAAGTAATACCGCATATTCTTCCTAAGTTAGGTTGAAGACACTCGCAACTATAGGTGTTCTTATCCCGTAAACCCCTCGATTACTCATGGCATCCTGAACTTAAATCTTTTTAAAATGTCAAGTTGAGCCCACACAACCTCGAGTTAAGATACGTTATCATAAGTTTGCTATCTACCTCACTTCACTGTCACTCCTCCGGCTGGCAAAGCGGAACTTCTCCTGCAAAAGAAAAAGAAGGAAACAGAAACAACACAGAAAGAAACTGGACACTTATAAACAGTCTCATTGGAAGAAATTCTCTACCCAACGAACTGTTTCCTGCGAACCATACCTACAAGCCCTGACGAAATTGTACTTTGCTTTGGCTTTGCTTTGGCTTCGATTAGGCTTTGTACTTAGATGGTGTTGACTGTACTTGCAATGCAGCGGAATGCCGCTCCGCGCAGTCTATATATTTTTTTAAATTACGAACACGACAATTTAACATTTAACACGACATCCAAGTGTGTGTTCACCTATACAATCTTGGCTATGAAACCACTTGCCCTGTCGCTTTACACCTCATGGTTCCAAAAAGAGAGAATAATGATTCTCTAGCGGTGTGTCCACCATCATACGTGAGCAGAAGCCGACATTTTCAGTTTGCAGACGACGCAGCGCTAATGGCAGACGAACGTCGGACCGTCAGCCAATCGAAACAGAGCTGCGGTTTTCCAGCAGTAGCGCTGCCTTCGTATTTATTTGTGTCGGGAGAACACACCGTTGTGCGCCGTTGGGGAATGTAAACCGACCATTTTGTGGGTTCTCGACGCGCTAGGCTGCTATCAAGGCAGGTAGAATGCGGGTCGTTCGTGGTATATAGTGGGTAGGAGGGAGTCTATATATAAACTTGCAAAGACATTATATAGTCAGTTTGAAGAGACAGCTAGGAACGAATAAAGTAGTTTGGCGCCATTTGGTGCGAGGGTGCTCGAGTTTGCAGTTAGGAATATGTGCCGACGTATGTGTCGCTTTGTGAAGCAGCAGCTGTTATCGGTTGAGGGAGATGAGTTTGTCGGAGCCATGTGCTTTGCTGTCGTTCTTCGGGCCAACTTGGTTTAACAGCGCACAATCTGGGGCATGTCATGCAAGTTGCATACACCTCCACACTATCGAATAGACGATATGGCACCTGAGTGGAACTTTTGACAATAATTTTTACTGCTATAATCCGACCTTTTTTTTGTCTCTCTCTCTTTCGGAAGTTATTTTAACGCAGGAATAAAACGGCGTAAATTGCACCCCATACCCGTTATCAATGTCGAACCAACTAATGTTGCCGTTTATGATGTCACCTGCTTCATTTGTTTCGTGTTCATGTACGTACCCTAGGTGGCGCAAAGCGACGACCGTGAAACATGGAGGTAAGAAACTAAGGAGGGGGCTATAAGATCGGAGGGCCGTGGGACCACTCTAGCGGTCGCTCCTGGCAATACCACGCCCATCTAGTTGCCCGGTCACGTGATCCCCACATGTTTCGGCGTTATGGCGGTCTGCGCGGAGGATTGGAAGTTTAGGAAACCTCATCTTCAGTCTTACCTTCAAGGAGTCCATTCGCACAATACTTTGAAGGTTATAGGGTTGTTTCAACATTTGCCGCGTGTTAAATCACAGCAAAAGTTGAGCAAAACAGAAGAGAAGCCAGGCAATGTCACGATGACGTACGTACGTCTTCTAGCGATTTAGTGACCCATTGCTTCCATACTGAGATGAACTATCTTGTGTTTCAACGGGTGTGATGAGCTCAAAACGTCAATACTAGTCAGAAGGCAGCAGAAGACCATAGTCAGTGGATACGTACTGGCGACAAAGCCGTGCAGGTTGCCCGCGAAAGGACTGAACGTATTGTTTGCAGTACCACTAGAACCTTGTTGCTGTTCTGTTCTACCACAAGCTACCTCTTCTCCCTAATCTACACTCTTAAAAATGAACTTTACCGCATAGCACGATCCTAGCCAACGATCATCTCAAATGATATCGTTATCTGCCCTGATTTGTTGAAAACGGGAGGCGTACGCCTTTTCTGTGACAATTATGAACGGCATAAGTGTCACAAAAAAGGCGTACGCCTCCCGTTTTCAACAAATCAGGGCAGGTAACGATATCATTCGAGATTATGGTTGGCTAGGAGCTTGCTATGCGGTGAAGTTCATTTTTAAGAGTGTAGGCACGCATGCATATTAACCTCGCTAAATTTTCTCGGAGCGAACTACAACCCTAATTAATCACCTCCTGTGTGCTTTCGAAGCAGCGCGCGGGTTTTAATTTTCCCTTCACGCAAGTAGGAGGAGCAAACTTATGAGCCGTGCACGAGTAGCTAACCAGGAAATAAGGATACGCATCTACGCCTCCGAAATCCCTCGCGTCACTCTCGTATTAAGGCTAGGAACTCCACACACGCTAGAACGCGTTTTCGTAAGCGATACTTTTTGTGTGTTACTTGTACGAGCTTTTTTAGAGCGACTAGTATAGTTCGACAACTTCGATGTACACTGGGGTGCAATAAAACTGAGGAACGAAGAAAGAAGAAGAAACAGAAGAAGAAGAAGGGGGGGGGGAAGAGAAAAAAAGGAACCTGCTCGCTCCCTGGCGGGCGAAAAATGCGTAGCCTGAGGCTGTATAGTAATCGATGAAACGGCGATGCTTACAACGATGACGCTATGAACGGCAATAACTGAAACTTCACGACGCAAATAGAGTAAGGGAAGGTTAGAACGAGATAAAATGCTCGCATGTACGCACTTCAACGCGTGTCCCCATCCTTATATAGAGTGCACCATCCTTGTCACATTTCGCCGCCGCCGCCAAGCGCAAATCTCGCGTTTTCTCGAGAGCTCTCGCGTTATCCTCCTTGATCACCGCTTGCCTTTTCTCTCTGTGTCTCCCTTGTTTTGCGATCGCTTCCTTCAAGTAGAATCGATTAGCGACCCTTAATACACGGAGATCTTCGCTATCTAAACTCGTCACGCTGCCTATACTTCGTCGAGACGCAACTTTATATATTGCTCTTCGTTTTGTTGTTCAATTTTTACATTCCTTTGTCTTCTTGAAGAAAGCTTGCTTCGTTGTGACGTCGTCTTATGCGGCTGTCGCGGTAAAGAATGGCTCCCCCTTCGTTTGACAAGTATTGCGCCCGAAATCTGAGCCGTCGATGGGGTGGGTGAACACACTCATGAAGCTGTGTGCGTGCATATTATATCCACGGAAAAGGCTCGACTTAGATCGCATATATATTCGTGATTAACGACCTGGCCTTTATGGCTTTGAATCTTGGCGGGTGGTTTCCGTGAGATTATTTTGATGGTTTTCGTTTATATCGAGAGAAAGTTAGGAAAGAAAGAGAAGCAAGCGCTGACGCTCCACTTAAAAGCCATTTTTTTTTTTAATTTACTCGCAACATCAGGAGTGTGACAGCGCTTATTTTAGTTTCTTTGTACACTTTAATCAATCATTTCGAGAAGCCCTAACGCCAAGACCGTTCAGGTGGAAGATATTGCGTCAAGCATACTAATATTGCATGCGCGCGTCCTGTGCGGTCATATCCTTTTTATTTCTTAAACGTTTTTCAGTAATCAGGGCTACATAGCATCATCTGAGCTACGGGGCTAACTGTAAGACCTGTTGGTAAAAATCCTGCTAAAAAGCGAGTTTTCTAGATCTCAATGTACATATTTTGAGTCTATAGCTGTTTATTTAGCAAAGGAAAAAGTGGATTTTTCGATCTCAAGGCAGAGAGAACGCCCACTGGCTAATTGAGATAGCAGTCAAAGCTTCTCAGTAGTTCCAGTCATAGGCGCCGACTGCGGCGGGGGCGGGGGACCTGAGCCCCCCCCCCCCCGGAATTTTCCCAGGTGGGGGTGGCAGGCCCCCCCGGGAAGTCTACCCAGCTGACACTCAAGATGAACGTTTCGAGGGATATCCTAAGAATCGCGTATTTCGTGCGAGTGATCTTGAAAATCCTGTAAATATTTGCCTCACAACGTCACTACACGAAATTTCCGACACCTGCCCGACCTCTGTGTATGGAGGGGGGGGGGGGGGAGGTTGTGCTCCAGTTCTCTCCGCCTATGCTTCAGGCACCAGTGTATAAAATTGTCTCCAGGGCATAAACGTCTCGATGTCTCGATCGATAAATCGATAAATGTCTCGATCAAGTGTTCGATGAGGTATCAGTCGCCAGTCGTAAGAGTTACTTGGACATCTACATCCACAGGTGTAGTACAATGCCAGTGTTATTCACATCCAAGAACCAACACCATGCTGCAATCCGCATTGCAGGTCACAGATGCACGCTGTGTGGTTGCTATCATAAAATAACCTGCATGGGTACAATGCTAGGAACGTCCGTCTGTCTCGAATTACGAATTTCAACTATTCCTCCGCGTGTCTCCGCCTATATGTCCACGTGCCTTGGCGTTAGAAGTCTTATGCAGCAATAAACGCCGACCCACCAAGTAACGATTTACTCGAACTCCTTTCCTACGCTCCAGGCGGTGTCATCGTCTCTGACATCTCATTCCCGCTGAAGCAACCGTGCTTTGCCGAAAGCCGCTCACCTTTGATGCTGTAACTAAGTTTCACATCTTCGCATATGTCTCAGGGATTGAAAGAAACGTGCTCAGACTCTTGTACGTGACCCTAGCCACATTTGTAACGTTTCCGTTCGCGAGTCTGTCTGTGATCAAATTGTGCGTTGTTGGATCGTACGTGATCCATCTTGCAGGTTTGCAGCCGACCAAGGCGTACCCGTATGTATTCTCTGTTGCAAGCTGACAACCGCAAGCTTCTTCCAACATCACCACCTGTTAGAAACGAAACGAAGCTCACTTTACAGCTTCTAACTCAAATTAATTAATTAAAAAAATGGGTGAGCTATAACGACCAGTATACCATCTCAGAGAACATTTACTGCTGGCCAGCTCAGCAATATCCCATCCGGGCACTGATGCTTTCTGAATGTTGGGTCTGAAGATCCCTGTTCGTTTTTGTACTCTTTCCTTACTTCTTTCGTAGCCGTGCCAGAGGTGTCGGACGCCAAATAATATTCACAGGCTAAAAATAAAAAAAGAAATGATAATAAAGAACGCACAACAACAAGGTCCCAACCACTTGTTCGCATTGTGGTTATCTGCTGAGCCTCATCTATGCAGCAAGTTTCTGTTCAACAAAACCAAGAATCGGATTTCTTCGTCGTCTTTTTCCTTCAACCAAACCAATCAAAATTTCTTTTAAAGTCTCATGTTTTTGTACAATCTGCTCACAAAGCGTGATACAATTTGTATGAACAGTAGAGGAATGCCATACAGCAAGAGCCCGGAATGCTTCGAACTTGCTGTAACAGCGACCATTGTGCGTAGAACGCGATTTCTATGCTGGCTGACAAGAATTCCAGCTCAATGCAGTTAGGATTCCTGAGAGCGAATGAAGGCTGAAAAACATCGAGTGGAATTCTAGCATTGCGGGAAATGTCCTTATGAACTGCGCAGAGCCGTTTGCTTTTCGTTTCTTTTCTTTTAGTCCGCGCCTGTGTCTATGTACTAAAAGCACGTTGTGTAATGGGTGGGTTTATTTTCTCTTCCGCTGTCAGCGAGAGTAATAAAACTGTACAGAACAATATGAAACACGCATAATATGTAAATTCGTTTGTAAATTTCTGGTAACGTGTTCTCTTGCCGAGCTCAAGAACGCGGGTTCAACCCGGCCGTTACTTGTATCGACGTGAACCGGCATTCCACGTTTTGTATAGCAAAGAGGATATCGCGAATACCGAAACTCATCCGACGCCCGACGGCGACATCACGCTGTGGGTAGCCCTGCCAGGCCAGGTCCGCGGGAGAGATCACGTGCTTACGAAAACCAATAGGTACGGCGGGAGGCTCTCGCTTTTCCTGGGTTAGAGCCCGACGTGGAGGTATATTCAAGTGTGTGCATCTCGCCAACTACGACAGGTATAGGAACATCATTCATTCATTCATTCTTTTTTTTTTCTCGGGATGCTGCACAATGCGTGCATGATGTAATGAGCAACGTCTACCACAGTGCATTAACCCCGTTTGTACTGCCCCTATCGTCGTCACTGACGAAGAAGTTGGGAGGTGTGTAGCGCTGGAGACAACAACAACAACAATAAATGATGGAAGGGTGGTGATGAAGTGGAGTGTTTCTCGGACACTGAAGTACGTGATGATAGAAAATCCAGAGAACCGGCAAGGAAAGGTTAGGGGAAGCGCCTCAGGACGGGAGCCGCCGATATTTCGAACCGAGACTGTTCTGTTGTAGTATGTTACTATAGCCCGCCATAATGTTACGCACATGTTTGATTGTCTAACACAAAGCACAGCGTTTTGATTACAGTTAAAATATGTTAAAGCGCTGTGCTTCCCTGCTTTTATCGCTGTGACTCTAAGAAGAAGCCAATGGGTTAATACCACTTTAGCACAGAACACGCGCTCGCCAAGCTCTGTTTCTCTGGGCCAGGTGGCGCGAGTGAGCAGCAACGTCAGCGCCCCAAATTATGAAACACGCGGTACTTGAGCAGACGACGCGGCACTTTCAAATACACGGTCTCGAGTTGTTCGCACTTTTGAAGAAGCGCCGCTTTTTCTGTGTATTTCTTCCATGTTTTGTAGCTTTCATTGGCACCATACCATTTGAAACACCATGCAAAACCCGCTAATGAAACGACCGACTGTTGGGATCCGTGGCCGTTTGGGCCCGAAATGGCGCTGTGCAAACTTCACTGCAACATCCCTATAGACTATTCTCCGCGCTAAAACGATCATCATACTTGTATAGCGCAGGAATGAGGGGCGTGAGGCGAACCAGAAATTGCCTAGTTCGCGCACGGGTATAATGTGTAAGAGTTAATTTGTTTCGATATCTGCATCACCTTATGGCGTTCAGCGTACCATGTGTGAACGGTGTGGCCCTGCGATGAGTCAGGTTTCGTTCTGAATAAGTTTTCGAACCCACGGGATGATTATTCTGCCTTCTAGTTCTGTCTCATAGTCTCAGTAATGATATATCCGTATGACACCCATAATAAATGACTCACTGCTCTTGTACCCGCTTCCATAGAAACATTTGGTCAACAAAGGACCGAAAGAAACGTGAATCCGTATAAACGGTTCCCGTTTCCGCAATATATGCGCAAAGTCACCCTATGGATGGCTATATCGTATAGCAGCTATTCTTCGCGGGGAAATTGAGAAGCCTTGTCCTTTGTACGAACTCCAAGAATCGCTTGGCTGCCGCGTACCTTCTGTCTGGCAACGATATCGCCACTCAGACTCCCGTGGACACTGAATACGATACGTCCCTCGAGAATCTGGCCTTGTGATGTCATTGCCCATTCCACAACGCCATGTACCCTTTATAGAGACATGCGTACCATAAACAACTGACACTAAAGTACAGGGTGTTACCCTATAAAAGTCTACCCGCGTCGGCATGCCGTGCTCGCCAATTACTCAATGCAGGCGGTAAAATGTGTTGTCTACGTATAAACCTCATAAGGACATTCATCCATGGCAAATATCGAAGTGATTGAGCACCGTTACGCAAAGTTATAGCGCAAAACGTGAGGTTCCCGTAGGCAAAACAGCCAAGATGGCGCCTCTCAGTAAGCAGACGACATCCCTTTTGGGTGTCGTCTGCTGAGTACGTCGGCATTTTTCGTACCTCACGTTGCTTACTTCTGAGCAAAATACGACAGTTACACGAAAGCGAAATGAAAACTGCAGTTCCATCAGGCTGGCAGGATATGCGACACGTCGTCGTCTGGGGAGCAGCATGGCAAGTGCTCTTCTCAACGCCGCCATCTTGATTGTTTTCACTACGGGAATTTCACGTTTTGAGTTATAACTTCGTGTTGCGGCGCTTAATCACTTCGAAATTCACCAAGATTAAATGTCCTTATGAGCTTTATATGAAGATCGCACAATGTGCCACCTGCATTAAGTAATTGGCGAGTACGGCATGGCGGCACGGGTAGACTTTTATAGGGTAACACCCTGTATTTCCTGATGTTCGTCGAAAATTTCACTTGCCTTGTGTTGTCCTTTTTGCTTTTTTTTATAAATAACACGCAGTTTCAAAATGATCTTGAGTCTTTTGCTAACTACATCGCGTACTTACCTTGGCGCACCATTGCTGCCTGTAACGTAAAAAGTCACATATCCGTCACACACAGCATACAAATGACAACACAAAGCGCTGACACCAACCATCCCTAGTTGAACGTTCAAGCCTGTGTGAGCATCCCGGTACTAGTAGCTCATACAACAGGCCTGACCTCCATGAGTAGATTGACATGACTAGAGACATGACTCCATGACATGATTAGGCTATAGAATGACTCGGTGCGGTAACACGGTATGGAACACTGACACCGACTGTGCTCTTTTTGGGCTTATGTCATACGCTTTCAGACAAATGTTTCGTGACGGTTCATAACAAGAAATTTGTATAGTTGGTAGCAGTCCACAGCAAAATGTGTAGCGAAGGTATATTTTCGAAGGAAAGGGTATCTCCTAAAATGCCCCACTTGTGGAGCGCACGGCGACCTCTGCCACGTCATCCTCTGGCTTGTGGGCAATATCACCACGAGCGTGCACTGATGAAAGTTTCTATACAACGTATTGACAAGCGGCCGCTCAACCTCGCGAAGATCCTCGGACCGCGGTCGAACGCTGCCCCCCAGATGCAAGGCCTTCGTCTTCTTGCGGAGTACTTGGCTCCACCGGTCTGGTGACGGCTCTCTGAAGGTGCTCCGTCAACATCATCCCCTCATCCGTTCCCAACGCACAATAGGGCAGTGTTCCGCCTCAGCGGCGGTGAATCGCCCACTTCATCACCATCCAATGTATGTATGTGTGTGTTCTAAAATGCCGTTATTACGTGTCTTTTTTTTTTCTTAATCAACATATCCCCCCCCCCCCCGTTATGACGGGTATGTCAGGGCCTTAGGGAAGTCATCGAGGCCTATCACATTGTAAAACTAAACTGGCTCGTGTGTTGTGTCGTGTGGTTTCGTCCTCTTCGCTCGTATGTCAGCCAACCTTCGCAGCCTTGAACAATTTCCGAAATCCACAGCGAGCTGTACCTAACTGGACTTCGGACGAAAAGTGAGCTCTCTGGCGCCGTTGTTCAGTACCTTGCCGCCGAGCGTAATCACCACGTCTACGGCACTGCCACCCGCACTTACGCTGACGCCAGCGTTGAGAACAGAATGGGCAAACAACAACAACAAATGAATCGTGACTATAACCTGGGGTGATACAGAATGGGCAAATGCGGCATAGCGTATATACTGCATACTATCATTGAAGCTTGAGTGGGCAGAAAGCTTGGAAGGAGAGCTACCATCAACCGACGCAGAACTGATGGCAATAACTGAAGCGCTTAGGGCTGCAGCGACCGTGAACTTGTCAGACATCATTGTAATCACGGATTCACGAGGCGCCATCTCACGCATCGATCGCCACTCTTAGACGTGCTACCGCGCAGGAGAGGCCCGGCACCAGCCGACAAGACTTAAATCCCACGGTATCGCTGCAGTGGATGCCCTCCCATAAGGGAATTTCAGGGAATGACCGAGCTGATGAGCTGGCCAAAGCAGCTACAAAAATCGAACCGAAAGGCTAGGCGAATTCAAGTAGTTTCGCCTGCTCCAGAGCTATCAAAAGACATGTATGGAGGCTACATCCTGATATCCAAACGGGAGTCGAGTCTGCACCCCTACCCTGTGCAGCGAGTGGCCTCTCCAAGGCTGAGGTTTACCTCCTGCTTCGCATCCGATCTCGTAGTGCCTACACGTACGCCCACACTTTCAAACTCGGCCGCACTTGAAGTACAAATTGTCGTCAGTGAGGTGAAGCAGAAACGGAGGAGCAAATTGTAATGGTGTGTCCGGCTCACGACCTACTAGATTATAACGACCACGTCACAATCAGAAAACCCTATGAGGAGCCTGTCCGCACGATCCGCCAGGGGCGCTACTGATCGGCGCAACACGATTCGACGATGGAAATTTGAATTCTGAACGCGCAGAAGCGTGTGTACGACTACCGTAGCAGACGACAGCGATAGCCCCTATGAAAACGCGTAGAATGATGATGATAATCAACCTCAGAATGAAACATCTGTGGAACGTCCACCGCTTGTACAGAAATACTAAGGTAAGCTGAAGCACTAAGTATTGTAGAAGTTGAGGAAGCAATAACTGGGACGATCAGAAGCGCCACCGCTACCTTCCAAAAATGCGGCGCATAGAAGGGGTGCGCCTGACATGGTCGTTATAATCTAGTAGGTCGTGGTCCGGCTACATCCGACGCAGGACGGGAACTCCAGAAAGCAGTGCAGCACCCTGGAACATCAGAGCTCCAGATTGAAGATATATCGTCCATCCGCGCGGCAACCTCCAGCGCCGCAAATCCCTACAGAAAGCCCTGCTGAACTTTCTGAAGGCAGTGGACCCTCACGGTCGGTTGTAATGCAGGAAACTGTAGAAGCAGACATGTGAGCCTTCCCCTACCCCCTTCTCCCTTTCATATACCTTTCCCGAGCAACATGCCGCCAATCTAGGCAGGCAGACCGCTCGAATCCCCCCCCCCCCCCCCCCCCCCCTGTGTAAAATAGAGATTATGTTTCTTGATAAAGTACGAACGAAATGTTAAAGGACGTTTAACCATAAAATTAGAACGAGAAGCCTTGAATCCCGGGAGGGGGCGGATCCCTTTTCTGATAACCTGTTTGGGTTTCTATTACTCCTTTCCCCTTGGCTTTCCAACTTTCTGCGCAATAAAGTTTCAGTTGTAAGTTGGCGCTTCGTCCTGTGCCTTGTCTCGTTCTCTGCCCCGCGCTATACATTTCGCTATGTGCGACGGTTGCCCAACGCGCACAGGCGCCTTTCTGAGCAAGTAGACACATCGGCAGGAAAATTGGTTAAATGTGGGAGTGGAAGGCTCTGTTGAACCCATACTCACACTTCCTGTTCTTTCCAACAGCCAAGGTCGCGCTACACAAACGGATGTTTACTGGAAAAGCTGGATTTCAACGAAACTCTCATATATCGTTGAGCATAAAAGAATGATGCGAGCGTACAACATAGGACAAGGCTTGTCCTGTGTTTTGCGTTTGTTTGTTTGACCCCAAAGTTTGTTTGTGAACCCCGCACTGATGGCTATGCGGCCTATTCCATGTTGTATAGACTTGGCGCGGTAGACGATCTGCAGATGTTCACAGAACACAGGAAGCTGATTGGTACCTCACTGCGGGAGGCAGGCTCGATCGAATTGTTTAATAATGCTATAACGTATTTTTTTATTTTTTTGGTGTGATCGGTCATGTCCATTATAGTTCTTCCAAGGTACTGACAACAACAACAACAGCAAATAAGTTAATGATGATGAATGGGGAAATTCGCCACGTAAGGTGCGGCCCACTATCCCAAGGCACAATGGGGCAGGATGTGATGTGTCCTGATGATGAGGTAATGAACGATGCTAAATAAGGATAGTCAGTGGAGTCAGTAAGACATCGGAACGGTAGGCAAAACCACTGCACACAAAAACACACACACAGCACACAGGTACCGACAAATTGATACTTTTAGTGACGGATTTCTGGTATACGCGTGCGAACTGTAAGGGGTAATGTTTACTTCTGCTAGTTTGCCATTTTCAGAAACCTATCTTCGCCTTTCTTGTTCATTTAAAGTACGTTGCAGTACGACCAAAGTGAAACGAAGAGAGAGAGAGAAAGCACGGTTACCACACATAGACCGCTGCATTCATGTTTCTATCGTTGCTTCAGCTATACAGGGTGTTTCAGTTAAATCCCCGGGCTAAAGAATTCGCGAACGGGTGCACCAATCCACGAGCTTTCTTTTTTACAAGTATCTGTCCGATACCACCTACAAGCTGCACACCGTGTGAATTAGTGGTAGGCGCTCATTATCAAAATAAAAATGCAAATGAGTTAAGTAAAAAAGCGTAACTTCTAAAGCATGGCACTGTCGGCATTAAAATGGGTACTACCCCTTTTGGGACCTTCAGTGGACACCTTTTAGAGAAAAATCTGCCACCGAAGCGGGTCATTTGTTGCAGTAATTAATTGGTTTCGGTTTACGTATTTTTTTCGCGGCTGGTCGCGGCGAAGCGCAAAAGGGCGTATTTCATTGGTGTAATTTATTGGTGTAATTCATTGGTGTAAGGACGTAATTCATTGATGGATAAGGGAGTGAAAGAGCGTCCTTTTGTGCTTCGCAGCGACAAGCCCCGACAAAAATACGTAAACCGAAACCAATGAATTACTGCAACAAATGACCCGCTTCGGTGGCAGATTTTTTTCTAAAAGGTGTCCACTGAAGGTCCCAAAAGGGGTAGTACCCATTTTAATGCCGACAGCGCCCTGCTTTAGAAGTTACGCTTTTTTACTTAACTCATTTGCATTTTTATTTTAATAATGAGCGCCTCCCACTAATTCACACGGTGTGCAGCTTGTAGGTGGTATCGGACAGGTACTTGTAAAAAAGAAAGCTCGTGGATTGGTTCACCCGTTCGCGAATTATTTAGCCCGGGGATTTAACTGAAACACCCGGTATAGCAGTGGATAATTTCCGTATCAGGCGGTCGAGGGTGCATGGCGCGGAAGTATGAGATCGTTGCTCAATGAATCCCGTGAATCGCGTTTCGTGAAATAAATAAAGATATGCATGAGCTGTAGAGAGAAAGAACACGGGATGGATAAAGGAGGTGCATGCCGCTCATGACTTTCACTTTTATATGCGTTCGTATCTTTTTTCTTCCCCTATGACTTTGGAGCCTCAGTCGCTGGCATTTCATCGACCGCGCTGATCTGATTATACGCGATCGAACCCAATTCGTGGGATTGAAAGTCTGTTCGCCCTTGGACCCGCCAACAACTGCTCTTCCAAGATTGAAGGTGCGCTCCTCTCACTCGTTCATTCTGCACACTTCTCTCGGTTCGCGCCTACAGGTTGTAAGATGGCGCTAACGTCTTTTGACTGCGTTTATGTGAATGACGCCTTAGGGAAGTTTTTGTCTATTTTTGGATAATTTTAACTATTTAGCGGTACATAATGCTCAGTGGTGCGTCGTCATACATGGCACGTGACGTCACAGCGTCAGTGCATGTAGCTCAAAAGTGTCGTGAAAGAACATGTACCGCGCAGCAAACATTTCCTTGATGTTCGCGTGACTCAATTCCGCCATTGTGATTCTTTGTAATGTAAGATTATCGTGACCATAGTAAGAGTGTGTTAGGAATTATTGCGCCACCTTGCGTTCCCTTTGGACTCATAGCGTCAGAGGCCATCTGAGCGCATGTGAATCATGCTTCACTCTTCTCGGGCGGCGTCGAAGCTTCTTTATCAGCATAGGAAGTTAGCGCACGCTTCCTTGGGACGTTTGTATAAGCCTATGAAGTAATGTGAAGTACCTCCTGATGTAATGGGCGAAAATGTTATTGATGTACGGTTAACTAGTCTTTGAAGAACACCTCGCGAAAGTATAACTGTCAGAAACGTTCTCATTTCCAATAAGATTTTATGTACGAGGGACGTTCAACAACAACAACTTTGTTGTGAGAGAGGATAAATTGGGAGTTTCATCGCCAGGGTCGATACTCTACCCCATTCGTGGAGGTGATCTGGAGAATGAAATAATGAGCCCTTTCAAGGATCGAAGTCCTATGGTGTCCAAAAAGATCGAAAGAGCTTTGAGGGCGGAGCGTTGGTGGGCAGGATTTGGCCAGGGACCAAGCAATTTTGAGTGAGAGAGAGAGGGGGGGGGGGGTCGAGAGTCCAGCTAATTAATTGACGCGAAGAGTGTTGCTCACGAAGGTTGGTAGTGCGTGCAATGAAGAAGAATATGCTCTAGATCTTCTAGAGCACCACAGTGACAGCAGCTAGGACAGTCAACTTGTCTCAAGGGGTAACGCCACTGGGCTGTAAAAGCCACATCGAGCCGCATCCGATGAATTAATGCGACATCCTGAAGAGAGGAGTTTCGTGATAGAGGGACGTTCAGTGTGTTCTAAACATATAGCTGTTATGCAATACAGCAACGCTAATTGCAATTTTGCAAACGTATAGCATCACCGTTCCATGCCATAAATAGTGGCATACAATAGTCTCGACTCATTCGATTTTGAGTTGCCTAGCGTACAACTTCGCAACGTGGGATGTCCAATGCAAATGTCAGCATCAACCATTGTGCAATGATTGAATTTTGGACTAAAGGGACAATACCTGCCAGTATTCATGAACGCGTCCATAATGTGTACGGGGAGAACCTTCGCATGCGGCTGTCAAAAGCATGGGCAGCATTGTGTAAGCATTCGAGGCTATTCAAGCCGGAACACCACAATGTTCTATATACGTCCCCACATGCCCTGTGGTGGTGATGTAACCAAGGTGCCTTGGTGTAGCTGCTTGCCATAGCCACACGGGCTCGCTTTCTCCAATGTAGCGCTATCACATGTTTCAGGAAGCCAATGGAGATGCTTTGCAGCTCCAGGTGCAGCTCCGCATCTATCAAGTGAATAAGAACAGGAGGCATGCTGGTATAAGAGTAGCAAGACAAAACAAGGACAGGAAGAATACCACACACGACGGCCCGTCCTTCTTGTCCTTGTTTTGTCTTGCTTCTGTTATGCCATTTCATGAGAGAATGCCGACTTCTTGAACCTTCCGTGTTAGTGAAGAACACAAGATATATGGCCAGTTTTTCTCGTTCGCCAAACAACAACGACATGAATGACGTTGAGATGAGGTGTTTCACCGCAATAATTGCGGTACCATAGTTCAATGCATGTGGGATAATATATGACTGGGATGACGATGAAAACGATGAGGCACACACACACACATGACACACGCAAAGGAGATATCACACACGCGAGTGCTTCGGAACTGATGGGCATAGTAGTTCATCCTTTCACGTTTTGTTACTTTATCCTTTATTTCGTAATTGTGTTCTTTTTCTTTTTATTTGATGTATTTTCCTTTTACCTTTTCTTTCTTCCTTTCTCTTTTTTATTGATGCTGGTAGACGTCAAGAACAGATAGAGAGAGTGCAGGCATTGACGGTGCTGGGCAGGGTTAGAACAAGGACCCAAGATTGCGGCAAGGCTGAGCGGCTTGTTGTTTATACGGGTCAAGTGGGACTGGAGTATTGCCCCCTCCGAAGTGTATAGAGGGCACTCGATGAGGACGTGTTGAATGCTTGCCACCCTGCCGCAGTTGGAACACGAGCTAGTTGAAGCATACCCTAGTCTGTGTCTGAACTGCGGGGTGAGAGCCACATTGGGGCGTAGGCGATGCAGAAGGAAAGAGAGACCGCGGGGCAAATGGCCTGGAAGGGAAAACGACCAAATTGGATCTACTGCGTACAACAAGGACGTATCTGTAATGTCCCATAGCGACATTGCTGCGCCCATTGGTTGTATCATATATCGCCGACAAGAATGCCCTCCTGTAACCACGGGTCAACACGCCTGGCATTGTCTGGCAGAAGCAGCCACTCTGTCAGCCTCCATATTTCCGCTTTGTCCACTGTGTCCTGGGATCCCAGGTGCCGAATTTCCACGTTCATTATCATCAGTGGATTTGTTGTTGTTGTTGTTGAGATCCACTGAAAAGCGATCGAGTAACTTACGTTGCACAGACTCTTAATGTCGCTGAGGATGACAACCGGAGCTAATGTACCTCGAGCACCCATGCTCTCTAGGCACTGCAGGGCCGCACTGGAGTCCGTGTAAACCTCCCACATTCGCGGATCCTCGCGCAGAGCGTATACCGCAGGAACGACAAGATGCCGTAAAGCTCTGCGGGCGTAGAAGTGCAGTGTGCTATAGGCGATATCCGTAAGACACCTGAACCGATGGGAGAACAAAGGCGGCCGACGTGTTTACAGGTGTAGAGGACCCGTCGGTGTAGACGGCAGTGTGCTCAGCGTATAGGCTTAACATCATGTCCAGTGACATCTGGCGTAGGACTGACGGTGGCACTAGTTCTTTTTTGTCTTTTTTTTTAACGTTGAGTCCCGGAGTGCCGGGAGAGATCGAGGGCAGTGAGAGAGAATACGGGGGAAACGAAAACGCTGTTGGCTTTACTACAAACGAAGGCAATTTAGACTTTGCTACCGCAGTGATTTTGTAGAGGTTGCTCTGCTTGCGCCAATGAAGTTTTGCTACCAATGGGTGACGGCGGAGATGAGCTACGAGGCGTAAGTAGTGACTTGCAGTCTCTCTCGCCCTGAGGACTTCAATTGGTATTTCACGGGCTTCGGCTATAACCGTCCACGTTTCAGCGGCAATGGGAACGCAAAGATAGATCCTCATGCTGCGTGCAAGGAAGCACCGAAGCCGCTGAACGTGTGTCTCAGAAATGCCGTGAAGAATAGGAAGGCTATGCGCGAGTGTACAACGAACAAGGGCAGCCAGTAGTGATTGCTCATCCATACCCCACTTGGCGCCAGCAAAGTGACAAATTACGGAGGTACACCGTTGAACCTATCTATCAAGATGATCAATGTGTTTTTCCAGGACAAGTTATAGTCGAGGACGACACCCAGAGACCTGTGACGTTTGACCTGCTTCATCGGCGATCCAGCAAGAAAAAGCTGATAACGGTACGCTTCCTTGTGAAGGCGAGAGCTGCGGATTTGTCCCCCGATATATCGGTTCCGGCTTCGGTGAAGTACTGCATAATTCTGTCCAGTGAACTCTGCAAACCCTGCTGACGACGCCGAATTGCAGGTCACGATTTTCCAACTGTCCAGGTGCAAACATCATCAGCATTCATCGGGATCTTGACCTTGGAGGTGATGCAGGACTTCAGACCCACCATGACGAGATGAAATAGTATAGGGCTTAACACGCTACCTTGTGGTACCCCGTACGTTACCTCGACGTCCGGTGTGGCTCCATCACGTGTGCGTACATGTACAAATCTCTGAGTATAAAGTCAGCAAGCCAACAGAAAAGTTTAGTGGGAACACTAGCTAGCGTGTAATGGTTCATGCAACACCACGGCATGACTGACGTGGTCTTCACGAAAAATAAATAAAATAAATAAATAAATAACTAAAAGACGCCATTACGATTTTCTTATTGAACATTGCTTGTTTGACGGTGGTGACAAGGTAAAACATGGAGTCCATTGAGATCCGGTGTCCGACGAAGCCATACATCTCGTTCGGAAATAGACGTGCCGTTCCAGCCACCATTCGAGTCCATGAAGCACCGTGCGCTCCAGCAAACCATCAGCTACGTCCAGATATTCTTTTGAATCGATATGTGTGTTTGAGGTGCACCTTAGAGAACTGTGTTAAATATGGTCTATTCAATATCGGGTGTCCTTCCTAAAGGGTTCGCATTTTCGTGCGCTTCACCAGCAAAGGTACTGCGTTTTGTATTGCCATAGCGGTAACAGCAGCGAAACTTCACGTTAAACAGATTTGTTTTAGCCTTGCACGTCGTACGCCGCTGTGTGTGAATAACCATTACCCTGCTATAACTGCCTAATGACCGACACCTAAAGCGATAGGGAACATTTGGGCGCCAATTCCAAAAGATTGAGATGGAAGCAGCGCAAGAGAAAACAAAGAATAAGCCTTTAATTAGCTCGCCGAAACGCATCCCATTGTCCTCCGGGCAGCTGTATTCCCTTTGCGCGCGTTTCAACAAATGGGGTTCAATTAGCTCCCCTTTTGTCGTCTGGTCGAAAGCTGACGAGCTAAGGACGAAAAAGAAAGCGCTATGTATGGACGAATAAGTGGAAATGAAATCTTGCAAGAAAAAAAAAAAGAATCTATGGTAATAATCGAAATCCGGTGTATTCGTTTTATGAACGATAACTTTTATTTCCAGAAAAAGAAAAGTAATTGCAGATGCGCTTTGTTATTCTCATGATCCTTCCGTGCGATCGAAGATAACCGATAGACAGGCGGTTAGCGGTGTTCGTTTGGTGAAGATCACCGTCAGGGGAGGGGGGGGGGGGGGGACTCCGACCCGTTATTCACAGCATTGGAATCGATGAAGGACAACTCCTCGGCGTGCTAAGCTAGATGAAACTTCGTTCTCAATGGAGTAAGCATGCAAAAGGACGAGGTTACCAGGCACAACATAACTGTTTTTCATTTTACCTTTTTCTTCTTTTACTACGCTAACAAAGAGCGGACGTTGCACGTTATTTATGGATCACCTCCATTCGAGGTGCTTACAAAATCGATACCTTTGAGTTGGACAGGAGAGAAAATCCTAACCCGTTTGCCACAACTGGTTCTGCATGCACCTGTGCGCCTCGATCAGGTTTTTCAGCACAGGAATGCGTTCCAATTAAGCTACAAATACGAATGAAAGAAGTACGCTCACTTTTCTATGACTCATCCAGTAAATCAAAAATACGAATCTATAAATACGGATTAGAAACGCTGTCAGTATGTTTTTCTGTGGAGTACAAAAAGACTTTTTGAAAACAAAGGTTGAATTATTGCGGAGTATCTTCATGATGAACGAACGCTGTTGGTTCGATCTGTAACAAGTTGATATGCTGGTAAAGTTAACGTCGTATGTATGCGAGCTTCACTATTTGAGTGCATGCCACAGCGAACTTGAACGTTCATGGTGAACTCCATTGAGAGAGCAAATTATGCCCTACGAGGGCTGAAGGTTACCTTTGTACCTACTAATGTTACCCTATACCTAGTCCCGTTGGTGTCGTAAATGTTCGCATCCGAAATGGAATACCATGTACCCTCCGCGAGAGCAAAGCGAGAACAAGGCACAGCGCACGGCGCTGGAACCCTAGTCTCTTTTCTAGGATGGGACTGACCCCGCTGTGTACAATGCGGCGTACACAGCATGCCTGAATTCATCACACCCAGGACGTACTATAGAGTGTAGTGCTAGCAATATCTATTATACTTTCTTTCGTAGGTCATCATTCAAAAGAGGCCTTCGTTTGACAGGACTGCCGGAATCCCACCACCACAGGGGCCATGGGGGGGGGGGGGGGGGGGGGAGTAGATGAGGCTCGAGGGAGTGGTACATTTCGGTCGGGGGTGGGGGCACCTTCCACTGGGAAACATTTCACTTCTGACAAAGTAGCAATTTCTGCACTTTCCCGAAGCAAAATTTTGACCCAGCTCTTCCAATGGCATTCGCCATCAGCGTCACGACGAACTGAGGGCGCATCTCCGCATAGTTTTCCAGTAATATTTCTCAGTTACTTGTTGTTGCTCCACCTTTTAGTTTGGAGGACAGCTTATTTTGACAGCAACAAGCAGTTGAACAGTCGTAATGTTTAACTTAACTTCACGCCATCACCTCTCCTTGCTGTCACTTATACTCAGGACCTGTTTTCCCTACTTAACCGAGGGAACGTTTCACTGGCGTTTCCCTCTGCGTCCTTTTATTTTCCCCTGCCTCTACGAGGATATGACGGACTGCAGTATAACACTTTCGTGAAAGCTGTACGAAGCGTAAAAACGAAAGCGGTTGCCACACTGCTTCTACATAATCGCATCCAGCCACTCTGGGGAATTAAACTGTCTCTCTATGCAGCTTACCACAGCACGGTCTCCAAGCAAAGAAAATAATGGGTTTTGGAGGAATGGAAAATTAAATTTTCGCATCACCGCCTTGAAACCGCATTTTTCCTCTCGGCTGTATATCCTTCATATGTGTTTGATGTAGTGCTTTCGTTTGGCCGCATCGTTTGTATCTTTTGCTGTCGTTGTCTTCAAATAATGAATTCGTGATGCACTGCGCTTGCCTTGCCCCTTCACGCCTCGTGTGGTACAGGGACACTTCGAGGGGTGACGGTTATGAAAGATCACGGACTTTAAGAAAAAGGACACACACATACACATACATTAGATGATGATGAGGTGGGCGATTCCAAAGGAAAAAGGAAAAATGCTGCTGTGTTAGCATAAACTGGTTCCTTGATACATAATCATTAAGAGGGCTGCCCACTCTCTCCAGCTCTGTTCACCTTGGCAATTGATCCCCTGTTATGGAACATTGAGACCAACCCGTGCATTCGCGGTTTTCCGCTTCCCAGATCCGGGGAATGGAAGGTCAGTGCGTACGCTGATGACATCACGGTTCTTCTGCGGGATGCAAGCTCTGCGTCTGAGGTCCTTCGAGTCTACGAGTCCTATGCTGCACTTTCCGGTGGGATGCTCAACTTCGCCAAGACCAAGTTGATGCCACTCGGGAGCTTTTCTCCGTATTCATCACTGCCTTTCCAGTTCAGCGCGTCACTAAAAATACTGGGCATTGTGTTCGACTGCCGCGGCCCAAAGGTCGATAACTGGTTCAGGGCGCTGGAGGAGCTCCAGACGAAGTGTGATGCGACACAGGCATTTGACCTGTCGTATTGTGAACGATCGTTCCTCGCACGTACTGTCTTACCGGGACGCTTGTGGCATCTTAGTCACGTTTCTATTGCCCCACGTGCAGTCGTCGTTCGGGTGCACTCTTGTCTCTTGTCATTGTTCTGGAGAAAGCGGAGAGGCCCTGTCCTACGGACCATGCTGGCATTTACGAATTCTAAGGGCGGGATGAGCCTTCCAGATATCGGGCTTATGATTCGGGGCATCGCTCTCAGCACCACGTTGCGAATTGTGCACGCTGAGGAAGACTCGCCGGCGAAAGTGCTGCTCACCTACTGGGTGGAACTCCTCGGGCCAAACCCTGTCAGTGGTTCACGGGCGGTAGCACCATTGGGGTTTCACGCCGCGGTTCATACGTACTACCAACAGCTCTCGCCCCTTGTTCCTGATGGCAGCCTCGTTGCGGCTTCCCCCTCTTCGATGGCTGGTGCGCTGTTGCTGGACTCCGTGTCAGCGAGCGAGAGCCTTCGAGTGCGTGTTGAGCAGGCGTCAAACATAGCATGGACGGTGTTTACATGGCTCCCTGGATTTCTGCGGGACACCATGTGGTCTTTCGCGTGGGGCGTGCAACCCACACGGGACCGCCTGTACTCGTGGCACGTAACAGCGACAGATTTGTGCCCTTACTGCAGTGAACGCGAGACAAACATGCACGTGTTGTTTGCCTGCCGCATTGCTCGCGTCTTTTGGAACCTTGTCCGACGAAGCACGAACATAGTATGCCCAGTGCGCTTTAACCAACGTCACCCACACCGCCTTAGTGTACTTCTCACAGCTTGCGGCGCGGTTGTGCTTTGGGAGGCTCGTTGTAAGGCAGTCGCGCAACGTCGTCGAGATGTGCCCATTTTTTGCTTGGTGCGGAGAGCGCGCATACTGCTCACTACTGAGTTGCAGCGGGAACTCTTCGCTATTGGAGATGACAGGTTTCTTCGTCGATGGCGCTTCCATCCGTCGCTTTCAGCCCGAGGTGGCTGCGTTACGATCAAGGGCACGCCGCCGTGAACTATATCATATCATTTCATCGATCACCATGTTGTAAATAACCGTTGTACATAATCGTTGCGTCATCCTGCAGCCCCTGAACATGTGACCATACCTGTCTCATACCTGTCTCATTAAATTTTCCTATAACAATCATTAAGAGCAGTCTGCATACAGCTGTCATTTATTACGGATCTTCTTTTATAGCGAATTTATGAATTTATGGAACTTTCTACTAAGCACGGTTGGTGCGCACGTGTACTTTTATTCGTGTTGGTATTCGACAGTGCCTGGCGGTGAAAATAATCACCTCACTTAAAAAAAAAAATGAACAATGCCTTTTTCTTGGTATAGACGCTAAGTAGGATGGAAGCATCGGCATTAGCAATGCTTTAGCGGAGCTCCTCTGTTTTTGTTCGTTCCCTCGTAATCACATTCAGTGTAAGCTACTGTTCGGTACAGTGTTTTGCTCATTTTAGGGCTCTTATCTTTTGCATTCTCCAACTTTAGTTGCTATTTCTCTCTGCCAGAAGCCGCGCTTCAACGTTTTCGCGTGTAGGTT
Organism: Ornithodoros turicata; assembly: GCF_037126465.1. NCBI lineage: Eukaryota > Metazoa > Arthropoda > Arachnida > Ixodida > Argasidae > Ornithodoros > Ornithodoros turicata. The sequence goes on along the minus strand of NC_088202.1, from coordinate 128,393,821 downwards.
ACCATTTCGTATAACGGTAGTGCACCCATAATACGGGCTTGCAGCCTTCTTTCAAGAATACAGTCTCTCGGCATACTGATTACGGTCAACAGAAACGATCATGTTGGGCACGAGTGTCATTTTTCATACGGTCGAAAGCGAGTTGAATCATTGGGCCACGGCGATCAGCGGAGCATAATCACAACTCTTTACATTTCCTCGGCCGTACACACGACGTTCCCAAAACCACTCATTCCCGAATGAAGGCAATTTCAAAGGCGGAACTTTTTCTTTTCTTTTTCGCCTTAGTATAACTGTATCATTTCCTACATTTATCACTGAAGCTTTCTCGCTCGCTGAACTTTTCGGTCAGTAGCTGATTCGCGAAAAAAAGAAAAAGAACTTAAAGGGCGCATCTTTAGATCGCTCTTGTTCTCTTTAATGCTCGCAAGTTGATGTCGTTTTCAAATACCCTCTACATCAAAGCGTGCATTCTTCTTCTCTTCCGGACGATGAGTTAGATGCGCACTTCGAGACAATTCGTTGTAAGAGGCTTTTCGTGTACTGTTTGGCTATTATGGGAGATGATACCTATTTCGATACTCATTGTCCAGTGAAGATGCATGTGCACTTCGAACACAAGGTGTTCGGGCACGTGGAGAATTCCTTACTAAGCTACGGGCATGAGGGCAAAAGATTTCCGTTCCCAAATATTGATTTCATTATTTTGTTCGCTTTTGCTTCGGTGATTTCTTTCTATAATTGCCCGGAGCAATCTCGCATCTCGCGACGTCACCATCGCAACAATGGCATTCAAGGAGCGAAAGTTATATTTAGATGAATACGATGTTATTAGTCCCGGCGGGTTCAGGACTATACTCGTGTTCCACTTAACAAGGAAAATAAATCTATAGTCAGTCAGCTCAAAATATTACTTACTGCGCTGAAGACAGGATGGCTGGACACAGGGAGGTCAGGCAACCTCCTGCGCCAGATAATGTAATTCAACATACTTACAATGCTACGTACCAGCGTCATGGCTGAGCGCGGGATAAGGCGTCTCGCTCGTTGGTGGTAGTCTGAAGGTCTGTGCTGGTCGTGCTGAAGACTGGGAAGTAGTGGGTTCGAATCCTACCACCGGCTGTGCTGTCTGAGATTTTCCCTGGGCTTTCCGAAGACTTTCCAGATGAATGTCGGGGAAAATCCCCTCGAAGTCGGCCCAGGACGTACACTATAACCCTCCCTGTTCCCCACTCCTTCCTCCTGTCCTCTCTCCAACTATCCACATCCGTACGCCGCTCATGGCCGGAGTTGCTTCGCGGTGCTAAAATTAAAAAAGAAAAAAAAAACTCAGCTACACGAGCTTTCCCCTACTGATGGCGCATGGTGGCGCTGCAGTATTTCTCCTGGCGCGCTATAGCTCCCCCTTATCTCCATCGGCGTATGTAGTTGACGGACTAGATTTCTTGTCTTTCTGAATATTGAACTACTTCTTTAAGTCGGAATGGCCTCTGTGTCGCTTTACTCACAGCGCTCAGATCAAACAGAGGAACCGCCTCGTGAAGTTTTTTTTTTTCTTTTCTTCTATTTGGAATTTCCACCCGCATGTATGCATAGGACGTGCCTAATTAATTCGTTAAGATGATGCAGGAGGGTCCTGTTAAGGCGGAATCACTTCTGCGCAAGACAATAGAGAAAGTTTGTTCGCACACCGCTCAGAAACGGCGTAAAATATCGTAAAAACAGAAGCACTGGCGTGTTCTCCTTGCTTTAGCCTCGTCAATGACACATTTTGTAGAATTCCACGACTATCCGTTGATTTGTATTGAGCCCGAATTCGCAAACATTTTAGAGTGCGACACTCTATCGAGATGGCAGCACATGTTCGAGACGCGCCAAACTTTGATTTATTAAAAATCAGAGTTGTACGTAACGCGTTACTCGTAATTGCGTTACTAGTAATCAATTACTTTTTTCAGTAATTTTTAACGTAATCAATTAACTCTGTGAGCAAGTAATTTTCCAAGTAATCCGATTACAATTTATGGTAATCAATTACTGAGTAATTGATTACTTCTTTAACCTTCGGTCAACAATGGCAACTCTTTTCAGCAAGCCAATCTGTTCTTCTGTTCCACCACCAGTTCGACAGAAGCAATGACGCAGAGGTCACTGTGACGGCCGTCTGTAGTCCACACGTGTTATACACACGCGTTATTACCACAGTAATATGATACAACCGCGATAATATGATGATATGATAATATTACAACCGCGACCTACTAGAGCAACAGTAAAATAGGTGACTGTATTGATAAATTGTGGGGGCTGAACATAACAACAGTAACAAAACGAAGCCGAAGATTCGATGTTGTTTTAAATGTATGTATAAATCTGTAATAAACGCGTGTATGTGTTATGTTGCTTTCAAATGTATTTGTGAATTTCACTTATCATGTATGTTGGTGTCTCATATTAGAATTTGCAACAAGAGCTGCATGGTTGCATTCACTGCAGGCTTGTTGGCTTTGCTATGGCCCACAATTTAAAAGTAACGGGAAAAGTAACGCGTTACATTTTTAATCGGTAACGTATTACATTTTTGATGAAGTAATTTGTAACGGTAAAGAATTACTTTTCGTGCAGCAGTAACAGTAACTGTAATCAATTACTTTTTTCGAGTAACGTGTACAACTCTGTTAAAAATCAACGGCTCAACCTTGTCCCCTAAAAAATACGTCATTGATTAGAGAAAAGCTAAGAGAACACGCCAGTACCAATCTTAAGATGATAGTTTAGAGCGCTCACGTGTCTTGTGCAAACGAAAATCGCTCATAGACTTCTGAAGAAGTGATTCCCCCTTAAGTGGTGTGTGTTTCTGTTTCAAACGCAGTACTTTCAATTATTGGAAAAAATGATTTTAAGACCGACAATTTCTCTGGGAACAGCTGCTGCGCTGAAAGAGACTTTCGCTAAAAGAACGACGGAATGTTTCCCGCAATGATGTGCTGAACTTGCGTGGAATCTCTCACGTTTCGATTTTATATAACGAGATAAGGGCATCATGCTCCTTCAGGAATTAGTTGACGTATCACAAAAAGATGGAGTAATCATTCTCAGTAAAGTTGGATACTTCGGTGCTCTGCAGTGAAGCAAGAGATGTTCTCTATTTTCTTCGACATCGTGTTGCACAGCGCATCTTTACTTCGTCCTGTGATGTAGAGGACGTCTTTAGTCGCGACTTAGTCCTTAGTCCTTAGAGACGCGACGGGACGACAAAAATGATGACTACACTAATGATGATGATGAATGAGGAAAAACGAAATAAAGGTGGAGAAACAAAAAGGGGATGGGCCACGTAGACGGGCGAAGGGTAGCATGGTTTCTTCCTGGTAGTTCCGTCAGCTTCATTGACAGATGCAGTCTTCGATTGAGATTTAAAGAGGTTGTCCCAACAACAGCAATATTGTATATACTAATTGTGTAACTATTGTGTATATTAATTGTGTATAGTGCTGCAACAATTGCGGCACTATACACAACTGCGGTTGTCCCGCAGTCTTTGGAACTGCCTGCATTCAATCGCTTTGCATGTATTTGTGCATCGTACGGAATGCTTTAAACGGGGTGTGCTCCCGTAAAGAGTGTAGGCAACCCCGGTTGCGTACGTCTTCCCAGTTTGATAATCTTGCTGTCGTCAGTGTAAGAATGTCCAAGTCATCGTCCAATTTCAACGGAATGACACGTCATGAACGATTCACACAGAAAGAAGCATGAGAATGCGCTTCTTGCGTGGCGCTATATTTGGCGCAACTCTATCGCTAAAACCTTTGCGGGTCCTGGAGGCTATTTCAGGGAGACAGAGTAAGTGTCAGTTTTGGCGAAGAGCGAAATTAAATACAGGCATTTCATAAACAGCGACTCTAGGGACCGTTGGATCCACCTCGGGGATGGTGGGTTCGATTCCCGGATTGCGGGGTTGTGACAGATATCGCACAATAGGAACAACCCGGCGTAGCTGGTATAGGTTCATGAATGCGAATGGCAGCAAGAAGACAAGGACATAGGTAGATATATAGTGTCCTGTGTTCCCATAAGTAACGTGTTACCGTATGTCCCATAGGTGTCCTGTCTACTTCTACCTATGTCCTTGTCGTCTTGCTGCTATTCACCGTCGTGACAGATATCCGCCGACTTTTCGGACTTTTTTGGCTTTTATTCTTGGGAGGTGTTCAAAGAGAGAAAATCACTTACCATCAATTCACATCTAATCATCTATTCCTTTGTGATTTATTTACTCTGAATTTTATTTCATATACAGGGTGTTTTTTTTTTATTCGTTACAGTTTTTTTTTAAATAAAGTTGTGAGAGCAGCACTGATGACACATTTGCGGGCGCCTTAGGCGGCCATTGGCGGACGTCCTGTGGGAAAGAGCATGTAACTACTGGAGGACTAATTACCTACAATTCATTAATTACCTTCTTAATTATACAGATGTTTTCGCGAAAATGCGAGGCAGCAGAATTAGAGGCGACCATTAATTGAATCCACCCTCTCTTTCAAAAATCCTGAAACGAGCACGTAGCTTGAGATATAAATAGCCAAATATAAATTATGCAAATGAGGCGAAACCAGAACTACGCAGCGCAGAAACGACATCGCTTGGCTTAAGCCCGGAAAGCGGTCTATCTGGCCAAGAGATCGTCGTTTATTCAAAACAGCTCGGTCGTTACAAAACGCGTGGCCCTCCGACGCGAACGCCCCCTGTCCCTCTTTTCGCGCTCGATAAGTGCGTAGTTCTGGTTTCAAGGGTGTGGGTTTCAATCCAGTTGCTGGTGCCTGTTCAGTTGAAGTATGCAGCTGGCCGTTGTGAGGCTCGTGTTGTGTTTGTCCTTCTACGTTGAATTGCCTCATCTGCCTACGTTAACCATAGTTCTAAGTGCGACAAGACAAGGACAGAAGAACTAGGCACGGACAGGCACTACCTTCCAACTAATTTTTTAGTAAGCGAAAAACATTACTTATACGTGTCTTGAACCTACGCCCCCTAAAGCACATCGAATCTTATCAAGTTCTCTGTATTGTGATACGCCCTCTAAAGCACCTGGAATCTTTTCTCGTTCTCTGTCTGTCATACACACAGATTCCGTGCTGATACATTGTTTTGAACCCTTAACTCACTGTGGCTTCAACAAGCTCTCTTTTCATGACATCTGGTGACACATGCAGGTTTTCACAGTGAGTAAAGTTAAAGAGTGAGTAAAGGTTCAAAACAATGTATCAGCACGGAATCTTTGTGTATCACAGACAGAGAACTAGAGAAGATTCGAGGTGCTTTCAGGGGCGTATCACAGACAGAGAACTGGATAAGATTCGATGTGCTTTAGGGGGCGTGGTTCAAGACATGTATAAGTAAGGTTTTTCGCTTAATAAAAATTAGTTGGAAGTTAGTGCCTGTACGCGTCTAGTTCTTCTGTCCCTGTCTTGTCTCACTTATAACAACATATAGGGTTGATCCTTACCAACGCGCCGAAACCATTTCGTTACCTACGTTTAGCTTCGGGCGCTGGTCTGAAGCGCAATGTGCTACATTGAGCTTAGCGCGATAACAGTTGCAGAGATCGCTGTAACACACGCGTCTTGCTTGTGCGGCCATACTGCAAAGGCATGCCGTTACAAATGCATGCACGAAGGAGCTGAAGGCGTTGTTCCGTTCTTCGGATGTTGGCCTCCTCAAGATGTAAATATTGACACGCATGACAGCTTAACCGTGTCGTCGTTCACGGGCCCCGCAGGTCCAGTGTGGGGTCACGGGTAGCAAGTGCCTTCTCTCGATGGGAGCTTCTTTTATAGCAATCGAACACAACTGGCTTGGTCGCGCACGTAAAGCTTGATGTTGTTTCAGGCGTAATGGAGGAATACTGTCTATATACAACATGCGAACTCCTGTGTTGCGTAAATGAGAAACCTGATCACGGACCGCTTCCACACAGGGACATTCCAAGGATTTTTCACCTCGTGGGGGCTGTCTGGTAGCGGGGGTGACTCTCATATCTGCTGCTTTTGTGGCGTTTTTGGCCTTTCTGGTCGGTATTCTTTTCTTTTGTGTGTGTGTGTGGTTGGGGTTTGAACTATTAGGGGGGTGCGGAGGTGGGGGTACTGGGAAAATCCTTGCTTACAACCGACGCCAACTCAAACCGACGCCCCCGTTTGCAATGGCATCGCTTCCAGTGCTAAAAGAAACGGGACATTAGATTACGGAAGGGGGGGGGGGGGTATGTGTAATGCTGATGAAAACAAAAAGAAGGGAAAGGTTAGCCATGATGTAGGCGGAAGGAAAAACAAGTCATTGTTTTTTTATCTACATTGAGACATATTTGCGCGAACTACGAATACGGCTACCGGTGGGCAAAGCTTTACGAAACACGGAATTCGTGCATGTATGTCCTGTGTGCCCGTAATGGTACTGGGGGTACAGTACTTGTACCTCCAAGTCTCTGAGCATGTACTCAGACGATTAACAGTGATAATTAAACTGCTGGTATGAATTGTCAATTTTAACGTGTTTCTTTTTTACCTTTACAGGTTATTAGTGAACAGCGTGCTCAGTTATGATGTAGCAGGATTGTGCACTGTTTCACCTGTAAGTACGTTTCTATTGCATTCAAATCCATTCGATTCGCATGTACTTCAGTGGTGTCTGTCATTACGCCATTGTCACGTGACCCCCGCACTGGTGGGCAGAACAAACACACGTGGTCATAGGTTGTACCTCGAAATAAAGTGATCGAAATCCCCGTTGCAAAATACCCTGCTGTAGATAAATTTTATCTGACTGTAAAATGCGCAGTCGTGTGCGGGAAACTGCCAACGGTGAACTTAGACTAACCTTCACATAAAAATGTAAACACCGAACTCCGACTAACCTAATAATAAACTAACCGACATGCTTCTCTGTCGTGTCCGCCCTACTAAGCCTAAACGGCTGCTAAAATGTAGCTTTCGTTCGCTAAAACGATTTGGACAGATATCGAAAACTTGTTAATTTGAGTGGGTAAATGGTGATGTCATGTTTTTGAACACGGCGTATAATCTTACGAAGCAATCGAACATTTTCCTTGTTTCGAGAACGTGAATTTCGAGATCGGGGATTTCGCAACCGGGAATATCGAGGTCCTCCTGTGGTCATATACGCCAGGACACGCGAATAGTTGCAAGGGCGGGCGGCGCCCACCGCTGTGACACTTCTGTCGCTGCAATGTTTACCCGGGGAGGTCTGTTGACTCCAGCTGTCACACTAACAAAGGTAAACTGCCTCCACCATCACCACGATATTCACCCCAGCACTTTTTGTTCATGACTTCCTATTGCGACAGGGTTCCCGCAAGTCCTGTAAGCTGCCTGTACTGGAAACCGCTATAATATTAGACACTCTCCACAATCTACGTGTTAATCGGGGCTCGATCTACCTATAAAACGCTACCTACGGTTACAAAACCACCTCATTCACTTCAGGTCCAACAGCGCCGTAATTGTGGCCGAATGTGACTCTCTTATTTTAGGGTTGTGAGCCTAAGTCCCACCATTAGTGACCTGAGCTCGTGCGGTCTCGTTACGTATTCAAGGACGTGTTTACCGAAAGTGGCATTTCTGTCTTCTCTGTAACCGAGCACTCTGCCAGATATTCGAGCCGAGCGAGGAGTTGTTCATTTCACATAGCGCGTCATCAGCGACTGCTGGCAGTTGGCTGGATCGTCTTTTTATCTGCCATTTATGTACAAGCGGACAAAAGAGCTTCACTGAAGGAGATTTGCCGAATGAGAGGGAGAAGAAAGCAGAAGTATGATGAGGCTGCCCGAAAAAAAAAAACGACTGTAGTCATTCTGGGCTCCTTCTGCAGAAGAGACCTGCATAAAGCTCTCTCTCTTGATAGCGGCATATTCTGATTGAAAATTATTTTTGTTGCAGTGCTTTTATAATGGATAACGTAGGGTCGTCTGCATATGGTACGAAGCGATACGTGGGGTTCAAATTAGTATGTGTATGCGGCGATGTATGTTGTCCTCCAGTTTTCAATCTTTTTTCGTCGGTTATCAGCTTTGCATTGTGTTGTTGGAAGCATATTCAGATGGTAGCGTTATAACAGTCAAAGGAGGTAAGCTACGCTACAAAACAGCGATCACTTTTCGATTTTCACCGTTCAGCATAACAGGACCGTGATCGCGAAGAGCTGAAGAGAACGCTAGCGGCATGTTCTGGGGCTTTGTCAGTAATAGCGTCAACCCTTGCGTATTGAGCCCGTCCCTCTTAGTGCGTTTTTTTTAAAACCGTGCTCGTGGTAATGTCGCAATGTTTAAAGGAGCAATAGGCGATTTCAGATATTGCCCTTGTGCTCCGCACGGGGGCCCTCCGTCGCGCAAGTCACGCGCATCGCGCAATGCGTTGTGGGAAATGGTTTGCATTCGTGCTCGTCTGCCTGTTGCTTGAAGGTGCGGGAGGTGAAGGAGAAAGAAAACCGAAACCGTTTGCGCTCTTCTTCTCCTCTCTGACTCATGAAAACTAAATCCCAAGGTGCAGCGGGGCTTTCGCAACACGGCGCTCTCTGGTGGGCCATCCATGCAATTTCTAAAATCGTCTATTGGGTGACATTTAACATGGCTAGAAACCATGGCTCATTTGTCAAGCAGACTGCCGACATGATCCTCGCGTGAAAAGTCCCAGCGCTTTTTCTTCTTCTGCTTCTTCTCAGCTCACGCGCCGCCTCTACCATTGAGCTGTGCCGCTGTACGTCACGAGTCACGTGCCGGGGGCCACGTTACGTCACGACGCTCTCTCGTTCTCAGATACGCTCTTTTCGCGAGTGGAGGATTTTTCAACGGGTGCGGAACAGAGGCATCGCTCTGTTACCTGCGCTCGTCGTTCTTTCGCAGGGGCTCATTTTATTCGTTGCAGAACACGTCGTAACGAAAAACAAACAAACAAACAAAAATTGGGGTAACCTCAGTACTTCCTAGGTCCGCGGTCGAAACGGCCTACTTTGTGTCTTCCGAGCAAGCAGTGGGTTAAGAAATCACCCGTTTTTAACGAAAAAGGTAAATAAGACATCCGCTTTAGTGGTAAGGTGCTTGCATTCCCACAGAGATGTGAAAGAAAAGCATGTTATTTCCGAGACCCATTCTTTCATAAAAAAATTTATCATGTTTTCAGAAGCGTACAAAATTATCCTAATAATGAGTACTTTTTGAACTGATTCGCCCAACATCACACTTGAAGCGTCATAAAATTATCTCGTCCAGCATTCGATGGGGAAGCTTTCAACATCCAATCTGATACACAGGGATGTGTAGTAGTTAACTACTTGTAGTTAAACTACTGCATGGTAGTTAAAAAGTAGTTAGAAACTACTTGCAAAAATGGTAGTTACAACTACTAGTTAAACTTTTTGTAGTTAACTACAGTAGTTAGGTTACTGCGGGCTACAACTACTCCCGTGTGCTTCACAGCCTTCTTTGTGCTTATTACGACAACTCTGAGAATTTTTTCATCTTGCGCATCACAGGCATGCGCAAAGTATCAACAATGTGCATCTGACGCAAGCAGGAAAGCTCATTCAGCATTGTCATTCAGGGAGAGAATTGCATAACGCACTGCAATGTTCAACGCAGGTGCACAGAGACGCATGCTTTGCTGGCACGGAGGAGCGCGTGCTGTGCTATGATTGTCCCGGGTGTGGGAGCTCACTGTCTTCTCGCTCCCCATGCACCCGCGCGATATTTCTATGCCTAAGCGATCATAGATATAACGACGCGCACAAAATATCAGAGTAGCTACAAATGTAGTTAAACAACTACATCCTAGTAGTTGCAAAGTAGTTCTATCTCGTGCGGCTGTGGTGTAGGTACACTAGCAGTTAAACTACAGCTTGAAGCGGTAGCCTTACAGCACATCTCTGCTGATACATGTCTTGGTATTTGCAATTTTCCAAAATTGAGTGTCGCTCACTACGCCACACAGGACACAGCGGTAGGTAGAATCAGATGAGGGTCATGAGTGAATAATGACACTATATACTAAAAGGAGCACCGAGTAATGCTAAGCCTTGGCTGTCACCTCTTCTACGTACAGCAATGGCAGATTTTTTTTTTCATTCCTCTTCTTCTGCTTCGTATCCGACCTAACAATCTGCCAGACTCTTAGCTCCCACGAGAATAGCTTACGTACCCTCAGCTGCTGTACCTCAGATACTCAAGCCACAGCCCGCCTATACACCCTGCTTCGATTAGAGCCCTTTTCGTGCTGGGTCTCTTTTCTTCACTTTTGCGCTCCGTTGGGTTGTAACTCATCTCGGATAGAAGAAGAACCGACAAACCGTTGGTTGCAACTCGTTGGTCGCCCGTCGGCTGTCCATTTCCTTCCGCTCTGCAGAGTTCTCGTTTGGCTCGGCTAATTAATTGTACGAATGCAACGCCACAGGATGGCTCCTTTTCTTTGTGCGTAACAGTTGCGCGTCGGTATTTCGAATGATCGGTATACTTATGAAGCGCTCCATTCGAATTTGAGACAATACAGGGTGTCTTTTTTTTTTTTAGGTGCCACCGATTTTTTATGAAAAATCTATGAGAGCAAGACAGTCGTCGTTTTTGCAGTTGAGTTGTGCTGCCAGGTGGACATCCTCTCGAAGAAAGTATGCAACTACAAGATGACTGATTATACGTAAAATTCATTAATGAACGCTTTAATTAGGGGATTTCGGGCAAAAGCGAGGTATAGCAGAATCAGAGACTGTCCTCGTTGAAAGCCATTCCTTCATCTAACAAATCCTGAAGCGCGCACGTGCGTTAAACTATCCATCCCCGCATTTTGATATGCGGTGGTGGTGATGGCGATAGGGCTTGCCGTTGTCGGCCTCACGTATGTGGGCAACGTCACGACTGACGCCCTGGGGGAATGTGCGTCCTGGGCCGACTTCTAAGGGAACTGTGCCGACATATGTCTGAAAGCGTCTGAGGCGCAAATGTGCCGAAACCGAAACCGCGGTGACTGGGAACGCAAGGAGCACAGCGGTCATTCCACGTCACAGGGCCACGTGATTTGGACCGATGGAGATGATTGGAGAGTAGGTGCTGATCTGCTGACCAAATAATCCGCTTTCCGACCCAGAGAAGTCTCCGTCGACGTAGTTTTTCGGTTTCGGCTCATTTGCATAGCAAACAAAAAAATTCTCGTATCTTGAAGCGCAGAAACATTTCGAAATCGCTGACACCTGGAATAGCTTTCGACTACGACGGTCTTTAATCCTGCCATCTCAGTTTTTTTCCTCAAACTCGTTAATTATAATAATAATAATAGCTCCTAGCCAGCTCCTGCGGCCTAGTGGTTGCGTTGACGGCATTCCACGCCAAGTTTGGGAGGTGACCCCGGTTCGAATTCGTGCGCAGGGTGTTTTCCCTGGGTTTTCCCCAGCACAGTTCCCTGTGAAGTCGGCCCGGGACGCACGCCCCCCTCCCCCCTCGCGATAGTCGTGACGTTGCCCGCCTCAGCGTGGCCGACTATAGCCGCCACCACCCCCTGCGGCAGACTACCAACGCCGCCAAGGTAGAAATTTGGGGTAGTTGGTACATAGCCATGAGTAAAAACTTGCAGCCGAAGAGAGGACGGGACGCAACGGTAGAAACACACAACAGCGGGAACTGCAGACTCTCAACTAAAGGATTTATTAACAGTACGTCAGTTAAAAAGGCGCAAGAAAGTATGACACAGATAGTGATAAAGGTAAGGGTAACGTGCTCCAACAAAGCTAGTCTCCTGCAAGATACTCGATCTCGACTGGCAAGAGGGACAAAGAAGTCTGGCTAACACACTTATCACCCAGAGAGGAGATTAGGGAGGCCTCCATAATGTTAATAAATCCCTTGCAGATATGTTAATAAATCCTTTAGTTGAGAGTCTGCAGTTCCCACTGTTGTGTGTTTCTACCGTTGTGTCCCGTCCTCTCTTTGGCTGCAAGTTTTTACTCATGGCTACTCATACCAACGCCGTTCGGACATACAGTACCTCACAAGCTCAGCGTAAGCCTCGTCTCCTAAAACGTTACGGGAACTGTCGGACCATCACCGCCACAGCTCCCTCCAAGCACGAAAGGCCTTTTCACCCCTTTGAGCCCGTCGCTCTGAAGACCATTCCGATATTTTCTTCCTCTCAATTTGCGTAAACGTCCTTTCACTGGACAATGAAGGCCGCGACTCGAAAATTCCAAAGACCCTTTTCCGCAATGCCAGTGATCGAACATCGTTCGTCACTGACGTTCGCAGATTGCTCACGGAACGCCTGCATCTCCGGGCTTCAATGTCCGTTATCTTTTGCCTGCATCGCGCAAGAACGAAGAAGAAGAAGAAGAAGCAACGTGCCGAGAATCAATACGCTCCAGCATCCTTCGTGTAGCATACGTATATATGGGAGAGTTCTCTCGGGATGGTATTTCGAAAAAGAAAACGTACGTTCGCTATGAAAGTGCCTTCGTCGGCCTGCATTGCTTCCCGCCAGATAAGTGTGTCTATTCACAGCAGGAAGTTTCGGTTTTGAGGTATTCTAAACGTGGATCTCTTCTGCCGTTCGGTGCCCTGTGTGGAAACGTTTTAAAGGCGAGTCGTTTGGAGTTCGGGTTGGTCTCAAGACGTAAATGCTTGATACGGAGCTTTTTATTCAGATCGGCGCGAGTTCAGATATCTTCCCAGAGGGAAAAATATCGGTTTATATACAGAAGGCGACATATTGTGCTTCTGGGGTCGGCTATTTGCCGGTGCGGTGAGGAGTCGTGCGGTTGACCAATCAGGAGGGGACTGCTAGAAGTTCTGCTGTTTTATGGGGCTTCAGTGATAAACTAAAAAAAAAAGTGCGCTTGTGATTGAATACCTGTGTTGTCTCCGCCAAGCAAGATATAAAATATGTATTTTGGTTCCGTATACAGTGAACCCTCGTTAATATGACCCCCGATAATTCGACATACGCGCTTTACGACCGTACTCCCGGGGAACAACGCAGTGAAACCTCTGCAAATTCCCCCCGTTAATATGACAATTCCGCATTATGACCAAATTTTTCGGGAACGACCATGGTCATAATAACGAGGGTTCACTGTATTTGCGGTGAAAATTGTGAAATATAGAGCAACTGCATGACTGCGCCAACGCCACCTATAGATAGAGAAGGCCTGCTTATTGCCCCCTCTCCCTCCTTCGCTACGATGACATATAAAGTCAGAATTCGTCTGCTATTAAGAACTCGCAGATTACTGCAGCTGTGTATTGGAACCTGCGTAGTCCCGAATCCGTAGACAAGAGTGCAACGCACTTTCCAGAAAATCAGTCTTAGAAAGATACGGGACCGTTCTGCGCTTTATTTTAAAGTTTTACCATTTAGTACGCGGGGACGTTCAATCACTGCTCGCAGACGACGGTGGTTCGTCTCTATATGGCTAAACGACTGCTGAAACCTCGTTCGTGACCGGCCACCGCCGTTGAAAACACGATCCTGATTGGCTGACTCTTAGTTGTTACGTCACGTCAACGAGTATTCAGGCTTTTTCTATCGAAGTATAGTGTTGGCTGTGCACGCCTCCCAGTAGATAAAACTTGCATAGCCACACTGCAACGTGGAAAATATTGTGTTAGCGCGCGCTTTGGTAATGTATACGTACATCGCGATAGGTGGACATTGCGCGGAGACATCATCTCGTTGCCTGTTCCACTTGGTAACCAGACACTGAAGGTAAACTCTGCTGTTAACAGTGTTTACATTTGGAACTGAAAGCGCATAAAGAGGCATAGCAGATGCGATGATTCAGCGTGACGAAGCACGCAGTGTTCCACACTAGCGGAAGTCTCTCACGCCAGTACCAGGCACAGATACATTACTGTGATATGTTTGCGTTGGGTTGCGTGCTGTGGAATATCTCTGCCAATAAATGTGCAGCCTTCAATTCCGCTGTACCGCTCACGCGGACATACCTTCGAGCATGTGTGGCTGAACATTAACTAATCCTTCCAGTACTATAGGCTCGTTCATATCTGGTGCGCTGTGCTTGGATAGCAAGCGGGACGAAGTTATATTGTATATGAATGAATGTTCGCGCAACTGATTAATAAATAAATAAATCTGCACAGATCATTCATGTAAGGCTTCTTTCCATGTTTAATGTACGTGGAAAGGTTTAAGCCTCTTCGACTTCGAGAGCAGTAGAATGCTGCATTCGGCAAAGGGAAGTTTAAGCCGGCTTGGATGAATTGCCTCTTCCTCCTATCTTGGAAAGAGACTGAAAGAAAATTCGTTTATAGTAGCTCTGCCAAGAAAGAAAAAAAAAAAAAAAGAAATCAATGAAAAATAAAAAGCACAGAGCGGCAACGACATCTCTTCATTCTGTAACACTGGGTCGAAATTCTTTTTTCCATTTCACTGTCTTCTTCCACCTCTCCGTTTGTTCCGATTCTGCTTTTTTGGGGGAGCAGATGAACATGTATGTGTTATGCCTGTGTTGCGTTCCTGATGTCATAACCATTCTCCAGTCTTCGAGTGAAATAATCTGCCCACTTGTCTGTGAAACCAATGCGGGACGTGATGGCCCGGTGCTCTTAAATGCTCGTACACTTTTTGCACTGGCTAAGAAGAAATATGACTAGCCGGTGACTCCTCTGAATAAGCAGTTAAATCACTCAGAGCGCCACGTTGCTCTGCGTGAATGCTTATGACAGCCGACCTTCTCGAGAACGCCCCCGCGTGTGCCTATAAACGCACGAGGCAAGACGAAAAAAAAAAAAAGAACAGAGGAAAAAAAAAACAATGGTGTGTATCTTCAAACGAACAAACGGACTGGGTTACGCCGTTGTGTTTATCGTGTCGCCCGTGGGAAGGGAGCCAACGACAACTACATAACGGAGCAGAGCTGCCAAGCGCCACTTCCTGAACTTTTGTCACGCGCCTGTACGCCGCCCGCTGTTGACCGCAAGCGTTTCTCACCGTTTCCGCCCTTCGCATGAGAGTCTCTCACCCACGACGTCTCAGCGACTCCATGCCACGTGCTTGCCGGCGCCTTTTCTCGTGGGTTGGCGACATTGGAATAGCGGGTTTTACTGAATCTGTTTAGCTCAAACCGTTCACGAGCGGTACCGCTGGAAACCAATGAGAATAGGGACTAACTCAGCATAAAAGCCCCTGGTTGGGCAGCGATAAAGCCGTTCGAGTGAAAACCTAAAAAAAAAAAAAAAAGACTCGTACGGTTGCCACGAAAAAGATAAAGAAGAGTTGGATACTCGCCATGCAGTTCTGAGGATGCGTCCGGATATTCATACGGAGCTTTAAAAGAGCATGGAAGGAAGGCATAGTCGTGTTCAACTTAAGAAGGAAAAGAAATGTAGTCCGTCAACTATGTACACCATTGGAGATAAGGAGACGCAATAGCGCGCCAGGAGAAATACTGTGGCTTCACCTTGGCAGCGCACTTTCTGCTGCAGCGTAGTGTGACGCGGCCAGTCTTAACAGCCAATACGGAAGCAGAGTGAGTAGGATGGATTGCATTTTCCTGCGCAGCGAGAGAGCGTGACCTCTCTGCGTCGAGCCATTCTGTCTGCGGCGCAGTAATACCTTGAGAGCTGACGGACTACATTTCTTTTGCTGAACATGGCTATTCGCGTTTTTCGCCAAATCGACGCCGCACAGCGGTGAAACTCGGGACTAGCCAAACCAGGTACACTTGTGGAGAAGTCGCTGCTTTTCGCATGAATCCCTGAGCTGCACCCGTATTTTGCTGTTGAAAGCATGGATGAAGTAAACATTGCAGACAACGACTAGCGAATTAAACCAAACTAGTTTTGTTCTGTGTCACAATGCGACTCTGCGCGCCGATGGTATGCAGCAGGCGATGGTAGCAGTTTGTCTTTTCGCGTTTTCTTCTTTTCACACATTGAATACCGCCTACTTTGACGCATCCTCGGAAGAGGTGGATTGAGCGACGCAAAATCAGAAAACCTGTTACATCAGCAATGCTTATGTGTGTAATGCAGAGCTCTTGGAGCGGTACTACCTACATATCTGATGAACGCTCTTTCTTTTTTTCCTTTTTCCTTTTTTTTTTCTCTTCTGAAGTACACTTCTGTGCAACTCACGACAGGAAGCGAAGCAAAAACTTGTCTCGACAAAACAGAACAGTTTGTTTCAAACTTGAATAGCCATTATGTGTAACAACAACAACAACAACATATATATTGTGATGATGAAGTGAGGAGGTTTTCCACTCTAGGAGTGGAACGCTACCCCATAGCTAGGGGTCTAATATGAGTGGTGACAATGATCAGTGATGACGATGAGAGATGACGGGAATGATCGAAGTGGCGATGACGGTGCTGGACGTGATCGTGGGGGTGGGAGTGTCCGAGGGCGCTGCTGGGGTCATAGTGAGTCCTTTAGGCCTGTCGCCTCAAAGAAGTCAACCACGTGACCATTATGTGTAAGAAAGCGCAAGAGATAGCGTGAAAACGTATACCAAGTCAGTTTTGTAACTCTGCATTTGAATCAGCTCGTCAAATCACCTGGGAAAGAACGCAGAAAGAATGCGACGTTTAGTGAAGGTTTCGCAAAAACATGCGCACCAGTGACACACGTATGTCGCAACATTACCGTATAACTTGTAAACTACATTCGTACACGCGCTACACACGTAGAAGATGTTAGCTGTAAGAGGACTGCCGCACAGATGTCGTGTACTTGCATGTCTCTCACATTCCTGCAGCGCATGGCACTCGCTGCTTGCTATTTCGGCCTCGTAACCGGTAAACGTGAAATTTACCTTCACGAAGTGTGGTTGATCAAACACGCCGGAACTTCGAAAATAATACGCGACAACTATAGCATTCTCTTTGGACAACCCGGTTACGCCTGCCAGAAGTATATGAGCAGCGTTTAATACTCGTTCGCCTTCAACGGAACGAGAATTAACATTGGAGTTCAGAAATCTCAAAATCGAAACTAAGCGACAACCTGGATACGTCCGCCATGTTGGAGTTTAGGTGCGCCACCTACAGGTAATGAAAGACGCGAATAGAACGTACATCTTTTTCCCGCGTGATATGAACATGCTACATTCAGGAATGGTCAGTATTTCCTTCGGGAAGCGTATAATTTACCTTACCAGAATGCACGCAGCAACGGCGATCTCTCTCAGCCCCTCCTTGCGTGCAGTGGCGCTAGATCATCCGATCACTTTTATTGCTGCGGAGAGGCGTCTGCTGCAGCGCGGAAGCAATGCGACCGAGTGGCTGCTCTGTGTCGGACTCGAGACGACCGCAGCGCCAAATACAAAAAAAAAGAAAAAAAAAACAAAGAAGAAAAGAGAAAGGCGGCATTATTGGGCGGGTGAGATGACGTCGCACACTGCTATGGCAGCCGAAGAAAAATTGTTTTCCTGAACCGCCAGATTGAAAATTCTCTTGCGCACCAGGATTGCGCGCTGCGTGCACTCCTACATCCTAGTTTTTGCGTCTGCGACAGGTCCTGCGACGATTAGTCTTTGGAGCCAGGAAAAAAGGGGTCCGTTAAAGATACAAAGTTGCAATCAGCGGGTCTCGTGTCGTTTTATCGCCCACTACAATTTTCCCATTGACATTTTGGCTGTATTCCTTAGAATTAAAAAACAAACAAAAACTGACGAATTAATTTCACTAATTAATTAATTAATTAATTAATACGGACTGCATAGTGTTACCGGTGGTGTGAGGATACTGCAAAGTATTTTTTGTTAATTCATTACAAAACAAAAAATACTTTTCAGTATCCTCACACCACCGGTAACACTATGCAGTCCGTCTATTGGCGTGTGATGAACCATTATATTTTTAAACTTTGGTTCATTTTTCGTGAAACACCCTGTATATGTCTCAGGGGTTGTGATCATATGTCTCACGTATTTTTCTTCGGGCCCTGCCATGCTCCTTCAAATGCGGATTCGTAAAATGTCGGCCCTCCAAGGGACAGACTTTCATCCACATTAGACATTCTACGTTCGCATCATTCACGGAATACGTCTTTGTCGATCTTGACTGCACCGTTTCTGCATAATCGTGTTTGTAACATTACAACATACATTATTACATGCTGTGCGTAAGATCCTTCAGAAGCTATCCGGCACAGCATCCTTCAGCAGACTGATGCAGTGGGGAACCCATAACCCAGAGGTCTACCTAAACCACGCTCTGCTAAAAGGAAAAACGTGGATTGCAGGCCGAGTGCCGTAAGGTGGTGTCGCGGACAGAAAGAGTAATATTCTCGCGTTTGAAGAGAGGAGTGGGAAGTACATCTCCTACGGGAGGAGAGGAGAACGGGTCGAGGAAGGAGGAGGAAAGTGGCGACAGTGGTGCTGTATGGACTTCAGAGCCGACGAAACAGCACTCAAAATTTGTGTTATGCATCCAGAAGGAACGTGATATTTTAATCTGACGATGCCGCATATCACTATATTCTCGTATGATTATCGAAGGCTTCCATTGCTCGCTTTATTTTTGTCGCGGCGTGATGGCATAGTGAGGTGCACCCTCAGTGCAGCAAAACGACTGTGTAAAATATCTTCGTGTAATATACAATGAAAATACTAACGCGGAAAATGATTTTGCCCTGCGTCGGCTAGAACTATGAAGTCAGTCAAGCTTGCACTCAACCTTTCGCTCCCACCATCGGCGTTGTCTTGTTTGCTGCCACTCCACTCTATTGCCATCTTCCGAAAGATCGTGCGTCGATAAACGGAGAGAGGTGGAAAGAAAATCGATCAATATTTTCAGTCCACATTCCCTTGTCCGCGTATAAGCCGAAGGACCTCGGCGTTCACCCCTCTCTATAGTGCATTGCATGCTCTGTTTGGCTGTTATTGACTGCACAGAAACAATACACCATGTACCTTGTGTTTAAAACCTAGGTCGTCGAAATTATCCGCAGTCTTACCCTGCGGCACGTGCAGCGTGTCGCCATTAGGCTGACTCACCTTACAATTGTTATTATTGTTTAAAACTCGATGTCCATGTTGACTGACATACATCTCTCAGTTGTGTGCAAATGCCAAGGAGTTTATCGGGTCTCGTGCCATGTTGCCAGCACGCGCATCTTCCCCCATGTGTATTCCTTGCGAAGTGCCCGTTATGAATTTATTTATTCTTTCCACGAAAGGCACCAGTTCCCGTGGCATAGTGGTTAGGACGATCGCTTTCCACACCGAGACTGGGAGGTGACACGGGTTCGAATCCTGTCACCTGCTGTGCTGTCTGAGGTCTTCCCTGCGTTTTCCGAAGACTTTCCAGACGATCGAATGTCGTCGCAGTTCCTCCTGAAGTCGGCCCAGGACGCATATTAAGCCCCCTGTCCCCCACTCCTTCCTGCTGTCCTCTCTCCATCTGTCCAGAGCCGTATATTAAAAGGGAGTCTGGCCATTAATGGGTCATGCCTATACCTGAAGCTCCACCCACTTTTTCAGCTTTCCGACCAATGAAGTCTTGAAATATGGTGCGCTATCAATCAGCCTATCCTCACTATTTGCCCCTTATCCAACACGGGCAGCGCCATTTTGGGTGGCAAGTGGATTGGATGGGATTGAAATGGATGCCTCTCGCAATCTGCAAAAGTAGTGGATTGTTAGCGCAAATTTGATGAGCGCCGCCTAGGGAGCGTAAGGCACGTCGGGAATTGTCGTCTGCTTCCGTCGTTGTACTGCTGCCGGCGAACCACGTGCTGGGACACATTCTGTTGTCGGTATGATTTTCAAACAAACTACATGAATAGTTGGAATATAAGAGACAGGAATCTTTATATCCATGAAATCCATCAATTAAATATAAGATTGTACAGCACAGTGCCGTTTTGGTTACGATTTCGCTGTGATCGCAGTGTTCACTAGGCCTAACATCGGCGACAAAACGTATTATTTTCGGTTAGATATCGATGGATGAGCGTACGTTGAAACTGATTTCCAAGAAACGTATATGAAAATGTACATTTGCAGCGCAAAATGAGAGTAGTCCGTGAAATTTTTTTGTCGTTAAATCTCCGCTTTACCACTGTTTGTTTTCGTCGCCATTTTGGGTGGCAGTAAGGTGTCATGGCGACTCCCTTGGTAAAAAGCAGCCCAATCAGAGGAGCGAAACTGTGATTGACAGGTCGAGCCTCTTTTTGTGACTCCCCCAATGGCCAGACTCCCTTCTAATATACGGCTCTCCATCTGTCCACGTCTGTACGCGGATCACAGCCACAGTTGCTTCGCGGCGCTAACACGGAATAAATTATAAAAAAAACGAAAAGCGCGTGCGACCCAGTGATGCCGGACCTTCTCGTGTGGGAAGGATACCAGGATACCAGTGTCTGCAAAAAACGGCAGGACTTTACGGTTGGCTTTTCTGTCATTCTAACTGGATTATGTCAAGTTTCATTATGTAGTGTGACCCATGCTTGCGAAGGGGCTTCTTGGTATTCCATAATTTTGAAGTTCTTTGAAGTTCGTGTCGTGTCATTTCTTAGTTGCCTTTACGTTTGTATTTTCTCTCTCACCACTTTCTGCAGCGCCCATAAAGAACTTGCGAACTACAGCGTACCACACTCTGTTACACACTGTACCGCTGTTCTCGCTGCGGCAAACGAGAGCAGCACAGCCACTTAGAGTGCACTAGGGTCGCTGCTGTTTAAAAAAATTGACAGACGTCTGGTATGCGGCTTATACGCAGCTATGATAATGACCGATGCTGGAACCTTATCATTGATCGCTTTTTTCCACGGGTTTGCAGATATATCCTATTTTCCTTCGCACCCCCTCCTTCTGAAAGGAACCAACCTCATATCTACCCTCAGAGAATACGTCCATCGGATGTACATTTTCACGCATCGCACAATGTAATATACCTAAAGTATAATGTACTTGAAAGCAGTACAGCCTATGCAAATTGCCATTTCTTCAGACCAGGAAAACGTCAATAGACGTTTTTCGTTTCTAATTTCACTCCTCGCCATACCATCATCGCCCCGTTTCCTTGCTGCTCTATATGGTTTCTGTATTGTAATCTCTTCTTGACGACTTCTTTCATCATTTCTTTCTTTCTTTCTTTTTTCATCTTTCTTTCTCGCTCTGGTGAACAAAAAGGAGCAGCAAGTCGTGCGAGTCGGAGGCCGTTCTGCCTGAACTGAAGGAACGTTTCAAAAATGGGATGCTTTATTTCTTGGGAGCTCGACGCGGTAGAACGCTTTCAGGAGGGGTCAAAACGACGGTTCTAACGGGCCTTCGTGCCTTGGGGACGAAATCGCCTCCCTGGGCTGTCGGACCGACATTAGCGCCAGCTGTTACGTTTTCGAATTTCAGATTGGATAATACTGAAATGAGAAGAAGGAACCGCGGTTACGCCGTTGCTACCTGTAATGGCGAGTGTAATGCGGCGATGAAGCGTCGATAGATTGTGCAGCGGCGTGAGACAGGCACGAAGTAGGTTCCCACATAAGAAACGTCAGTTAAACGCAATATACTTAATTCCGTGACCGGAGCAGGATACTACGGGGGTTTGTTCTGCTGGATGGTGGGTTCTTTGTTTGGTCGGCCTGTGGAGGGTCTTCGGAATTGGATGAATCAAGTTTTCCGATGTTTAGAAAAGAGGCAAACGCAGTGTTCGTCTTAATGATTTTTTTTAAATAGCTTGCGCATGTGTTTTACGCCAGAAATTTCGTTCTGGAGCGGATTGTAAAAGCTGCGTAATAGTCTGTAAAGTAAAAAAGTAAAGTAAAAGTAAAAGGAGGATGTGGGGAAACACTGATACGTGCCAGGGGCAAATTTGAATTGAATTCCCTGTTTCTTTTTTCTTGTTTTTTGTTTGTTTCGTGTTAGCGCCACGAAGCAGCTGTGGCCATGGACGCACAGACGTGGACGAATAGAGGGAGGACACAAGGGAGGAGAGAGAGATAGTGGGGTTAGTGTGCGTCCTTGGGCGACTTCAGGGGGAACTGTGTGGACATTTCGTCTGCTGGAAAACTCAGAGAACACCTGCTTCATTTCATAATTTAATGCGTTATACCTATTATTTCTATTCTTTATCACTTATCGATATTTCTTGCTTATGTCTACAAAGCTGACCTGCAGCTTATGGATACAATTATTGCTCTGGCACATGATTACGAGTTTATAGTGATCCCCTCGCACCGTAAGTAGGGCCCTGTCTTTTCTGCGCCTACGCAAAAAAATGTAGCGGAGAAAACGGTACATTTCGAAAAAAAAAAGAAAAGAAAATTGAGCACCCATATGATCGAGGCGTTTGACAAAAAAAAAAAAAAAAAAAAAGAAATGCCGCCATTTGCCGTATATTAAGAGCTCTTTTGAGGGTCGATACTTTTCGTCTAACACGCAGTAATTCCTAAAGCTCGACATTCCCGTTCTCCAATCTGTTGAGTCTACCCGACGTTCTCTTGTAACCCTCACCCACACGCTCATAGGCATTACCCTCATCTTTTTTTCCCCATTTTTCATAACATATATCATCTTATCGGTCCCATCCTTCTTTCGCCTTTTGTTATTTTATCATTTATTTCCTAGTTTCTTTCTTTTCTTGGTATTTATTTTATTTGTGTTTATTTCTCCTTTTCTTTTCTTTCTTTCTTCTTGTTTTGTGGAATAGCAAGCCGACGTACCGTTTGGCCTTTCCTTGCTTTTTTTTCTTTATTCTAATAAATATATCCCCACCCCCACCCCCCGACAGCACAGAACCTCTAGACACCATGCATTTTTTTCTTTTCTTTTTTTTTTCTTCTTTTCATTTTCGTGCTAGCGCCGCGATGCAATTGTGGCTATGAGAGGTGTACAGACGTGGATAGGAGGAAGGAAAGGGAGGATTAGTTGGTGTCCTGGACCGACTTCAGCAGCAACTGCGCCGACATCTGCCCGTATAAATTTTACGTGAATCCCCACGGAAGGCATGAGATGACGCAGCCGCTGGAAGGATTCGAACCCACCACCTCAAAGTCTACAGCATGACCTTGGAGCTACCGCCACGACCCTTTCTATAATACACGACGATAACACTCGCACCTAGCCCCAGCGCCGCTGATTTAGTTTCGCCAGGCGGCCGCCGCACGTTTGTGGCGCTGAATACGGGACCCTCGGCAGACGACGCATGCTGTGCGGATACCGTCGCTGCCGTTATTCGCGTTTGGTTTTCGCTGGTTTTCACGCGGTGGGCAGTATTTGTCCTCAATGCATGGTTTGTCAGACGTGAGACGTGATGGTGTACTGCACCGTCCCGCTTTGCAAGTCGAAGAAAGCAGCGTCGGACTCAAGTATTTCCTTCCACGAGTTCCGCTCAAATGCTGCCTTACCGGAGAAGTGGCTCGAAATATATCGCGAGGTCCTGACACAAGTAACTTCATTGCGATTGTTTCATTTCATATACGGTGTACTTTACGGATGGCAATGTGTATCATAAATAATTTTATCCAATAGCTGAGTACCTTTTACGCATCTCTCTCTGAAAGGACGAATAATGAACCGTGTCCTCCGACCAGGGATTGGCATAAATACAATTTTCGAGTATTTAAATATAAAGCTTTATATATATATATATACATACATATATATATATATATATATATATATATATATAACCAATAGCCGCGTAAATTAAAGTATTGAAATAGCCGCGACCATTGACTCCAACCAACAGCGGAAAACTCTCGCCGCCTAAAATCGTTTTTCGCCTGCATGCTAGCTCAAACACTGCGCCCTAAACTCACCCTTCTTCCCAAAAGTTCGAGTGCACGGCATATTTAAGACATGAGTCCGTATATCTTTAGGAGTATATATGAAGTATTTACAAGAATAAATACCCCAAAACTGATATTTAATTATAATTATAAATAGGTTTTTCTACTCTTATTTAAATACAAAATATAAATACGTGTGGTATTTATATGTTAAATAGTACTTTGATTACAATATGTTTAAATACTGCTCATCCCTGCCTCCGACAGACTACTCGACAGCGTGTTTTCGGCATTTCAAGGCCGAAAACTTTAGCATCGGCGCAAAGCGCAAAATTCTCAGACGTGGCACCGTGGCAACGGTACCCATGTTTAGTGATCACGAAGTTTACGCGGCCTTGCATCTCCCACGAGTGCAAAAGGAACACAAAAGAGGCACCACAAAGTAGCGTCACAGAAAAGCCACCAGCAAGAAACGTTTTCGAAGTGGCTTCTAACAGTATAATAAAGGTTAGCAGAGCATTGTAATGGCAGACCGGAAATAAAAAGGGGCCAATAAGTGGGAAAACAAGACAGTCAACTGCTGATTCAAAACTGAAGTGCTTGCTTATACAACAAATTCTTTTGGACGTCATAACTGGTGTCAGTCATCTCTTTGCCAGGAACAGTTTCTTCTTACGCTCGCATTCACCCATTCTCTAACTGCCCTGTATGTTAACACGGAGCGCCTCTCACGCGAAACATAAACTTTGAACGCGCTCGCGTCTGATAATGATAAACGCATGATAACTGGCCCAACACACAAGGTGCTGCTGCCAAGTTTATATGTACGATGTACGGCACATAGCGCGCGAGTTTCACAGTTTTACGCGCCACCTTGCCCTTCAGAACACAGTCCATTTCTGAGGATTTAGTTTCATAACTCTTAGCTCCACGTGCACAGAGAACCTGCGACAATACACAAATATGTACGCACGAAGAATTAACCACAAGGACCACTCATATTGCGCACAGCTGAGCTACAACAGGCGCTCTTCTGGGTACGGCAAGTGACGCCCCTAACGGGCGCTCGGCGCGTAAATACGGCACTTCCGCTCCTCGAGCCGCGGACGGAAGTCCCATGGGCGAACGGGCGAGTGTTACGGTCGTGTATTATAGAGATGGTCGTAGCTACCACGAACAAGCTAAATGCTGTTTTCACTCGACCATGACGCTGTTACTTATAGGTGTTTTTCAAATGATGCCGCCGTCCTGGGCACACATGTAGCTAGTCAACAGTTACTGAAGCCTAAAAATACCCCAACTTGAGGAACAATAATTACTTCACCCTCTGGGAGCCAAAGACTAGTCCAGGGAAGGACACTGCTGGGGAGAGTAAGAATCTGTTGGCGGCATTGGCTGCACTACTATTTTATCTCGTGGGCTGTCTGGATTGACAAGGCTTGGAATCAGAAAAGGTTTTGTCTCATTCCTTCTTATACGCCTGTCCAACAAGTGGTGTCTGAACGTTCCATTGGATAGTTTGAGCGTTCCATTGGTTGATTCCATAGCTCTGAACGCCACACATCACTGTGGCAGCGAATTGCACTCATTACCTTCGACACGAGTAAAGCAGGAATGCAGACTATACGCGATGCGAGATTTCCGGCGGTAGAGAGCTGTTTCCTTTAGCGTAACGCCCAGGCTGCGATCGTGAGACGGAGGATCACATTGTCGTCAGTATGACATCCTGTTATTGAGCGAAGTTCCCGAAGCTGACGCTGTTTACTGATCACTGTGCATGGTCTTCCTCACAAGCGAGACGTCTCGTTCCTATAGGCGAGAGTTGCGTTTCGAAGAAGCAAGGTAACGCGGTTCGTGATGAATGGAAGGAAATTCTTCGTGTTCTTTCTCACAGATTGTGTGTAACACGGTGTAAGGTGCCTCCGTGCCGTTGGTGTTTCCCTGATTTCTAGAAGACAGGTACGGGGATTTTGGCAGGAAACCAAACTCCACCTAGACACACACGCACAAATAATAATAATAATAATAATAATGCGGCGCGAGACGAAAGCACTAAGAACAGCTGCAGAGGAAAGTAAGGATGGGGTTTCAGCATATCCCTCAGCTGTTCGGCTTTATCTTTCATAAAATGTCTCCATGTTTAATTGCCGAGGATAAGTTAGATCACATGAGGAGATAGTGAAAACAAACGTAACTGCCTATAAACGTACGTTGGGAAGAACTGCTTCAATTGGGAAACCTTATTCCTCGACACGGCTATGTTTACGTCTTTGATTACTCGCGATATAGGAACATGGATGCTATTCCACACTTCACCCTTCCCGATTCAGGTCTTATGAACAGCCTGTGAACTCCAATCGTGCAATCTCATTCTTCAGTGCCCCACTCTCACCCTCAACGCATTAACCTTCTGTGATCCATCTCATCTTCTTTCTCTTCTTCATCTTCTGTGATCCATCTCATCTTCTTTCTCTTCTTCATCTTCTGTGATCCATCTCATCATTCTTTCTCCGTTTGTTAGTCATCTTTCTTTTTTTTTTTTTGTAATATCTTTGTCTTTAATCTACCTCACCCTTCTTTCATCCTTTGTTTATCATTCATTTCCTAATTCCTTTTCTTTTATTTTTATTTATTTCTTATTTCTTAATTTTTTTATTTCCTATTTCTTTCTTTCCGGAATAGCAAGCCGACGTCCTGTTTGGCTGACCTTTCCCCTGTTTTTTTCCTTTTCGTCTAATAAATATATCCCCCCCCCCCCTTCTCGTGGAACGACGCTAGTTCCCTTCGTCGTCGTCCTGTTCCTCAATGGACTCAATGATATGCCAGATTATGGTAGCCAGATGGGCTACCTTTGACATGATATCCCGTGTTGTGTTCCAGAATGCGAGAATCGCTTCCAGATCCCAGACATTCGGAGATACACGGACAAATTATTGCCCTAGACTAGCCTCTTTTTGTGACAGCGCGGGAACTACTTAGAGAGGCAGGCAACCTTGGGATAATCCTTCAGTGGACTCACTCGTTGTTGAGGATATACCTGTGCGGCGTATTAAAGCAGCACGTTTAAACTTTGCACTGCTGTAGTCAGAAACGAAGTAACCGCTTTACGCATTCGGCACGTGTATTTCTTTTTGCAGGAGTGTTGCCATGGGTACAGCTCCTCAAAAAATCGATTTTGAAGATGAAAGGTTCGCTACTCGCACATCTAGATCATCTTTTAGGCACGCGACAACGTTGTTTATTCTTAGTACAAGGACGCCAGTGTCGGAGTTAATAAACATTGATTTACTGCAGCACTCAGGCGCACTCAGTTTATTTAATAACCGTCATATTTGCGAATGAATGAGTAAGAAACAGGACTCTGCCACACTATGCGCAAGTCTCCTTCTCAGGGAAGGCGGCAGGAAATAATTAGTGAGGCACGGCATGTAGCTTGGACTTTCGTCTTCGCTTCGTCGGACTTTTCAGCTGCATTTGGCGTAAAGCGATTGTTGCTGGGTCAGGTGCTTAACAGCAACACCGCTGGACGCACGTCTTCTAAATTCAAAATGTGTACATGAATAGTATGAAATTTTACTACTTCGAAATGGAATATTTACATTTACTTGTCGCGTCAGTTATCTTGTCTCGAGAAAGCTAACGAGTAGTGCAGCTTTGGAGGCACGTTCCAAAATCTCGCATCGAATATGGCAGTACAGAGTTTATTCATCCTGTACGCGCCCATGCCAGACGTTTCGGTATAACATTTGGTAGGCTCGTTTTTGTCTTGCATTTGCCTGCATAAGCCTGTGTATCGCGTAAGACAGTGTCTTGTCTACGATATCGATCGCATGCACCAACACTGCGGAAGCATTGCTCAGAATGAAGAAAAGGGACAGAAAGCATTCAAGAAAAAAAAAAAAACGCTCAGACAACTCGACAAACAACATATCACGTACGCAGATTTGAAACCTGGCAACAGTACGATCGGCTTTCTTTTCCTTTTTCCTCTTCTGAGAATCGCGTTTGATTTCGGCGTGGTGATCAGGTTCATTTCCAGATTCTCTTCCTTCCGCTGTTTACACTTTCTTGCTTAGAACAGCAAAAGAACAACAGAGTTTCTCACGGGCACTCAGGAAGCTTCCGGGTGAACACAAGGTTTCTCCTTTGATCCCTTGTTTGATTGCAACCTCCTTCGCTCGCTACAGGAGTTCTCTTTCCTGGCGCCTTGGGCCTTGGATGTGGAAATTGGAGACTGAGTTGCCAGCCGCACTTTCGGAAAAGTTTTATTGATGTTCAGCAACTTGTTTTAAGTGTCTAGTTTGGGAACGTCGTGAGACGCACGGGACACAAGATGCTCGAGTGTTGTCATATTTTTACACTTCGTGCTTGGAGCGCATGTTGATTTTTGTGTTGGTTAAAAACGACCACATGGAGTGAGTGCTTGTGTTTCACGCTCGTGGAGCTCCATCGATTAGATGTGATTCGCAAGATATGCAACTTGTACTTACTGTACTATAAAGTGGACGCTACTGCTCCTGTTGGAAACTGAGCGCTCCAGTGAGGTGTCCCAGACTTGTACGTATCTTGAATACGTACTCAAAATACAGCATTTGAAATACTCTTTCCGGTATTTGGTACTCTATACTCAATACTTTTTCGCCCAAGTATTATTAAAGTATATTTACAATACTTTTTTCAGTATTTGCTACTCAGTGCTCGAAATACTTTTAAGTGTTGAAAGTGATCAGCTAATATTTGGCTTGCTACTCTTAAAAAAAGTTCACCCGCACAAAAAAAAAGAAAAAGAAAAAAGCTCACATACACACAAAAAAAAATTCACAGACACTGGGACACACACAGACACTCGACAAGCCGTATCCAGCACACTTCGCCGCCGTGTCCAGATTTTCACCTGACTGGAACTTACCCGCTTTTTGCTTTCTTGTATTTTCGTTTTTTAGTTCGCGCATTTGTCATTTATCCTCCTATACAGTAGGCTGGTCCCACGCTTGACCTTGCTTATCAATAGCCCGACCCCTTCGTCAGAAGACGGTCCCTAGTTATATTACTAGGTGAATCCCAAAGGGATTACTCACCAAAGCAATAAACATGCGCCAGAGGTTGAAAGACCCGAGGTGACATACAGGAAGGGACCAGCGGCATGGCCGAGTGGGCTAAGGCGTCCGCTCGTTGGTTGTAACCAAGGTCGTGCTGTAGACTGGGAGGTGGTGGGTTCGAATCCTACCGCCGGCTGTGCTGTCTGAGGTTTTCCCTGGGTTTTCCGAAGACTTTCCAGACGAATGTCGGCACAGTTCCCCCTGAAGTCGGCCCAGGACGCATACTAATCCCCCTGTCCCCCACTCCTTCCTGCTGTCCTCTCTCCGTCTGTCCACATCTGTACGCCGCTCATAGCCACAGTTGCTTCGCGGCGCTAACACGCAATCAAAAAAAAAAGACATACAGGAAGGATTACGAAGTTTGCGGTGAGAACATATCAGCAAAATTTACTTGAGCTCACCAAAGTTCACCAAACATTACTTGACAGCAAGGCCTTGCAAAAGATAGGCGTAAGTATGGCGGAAGAAGTTTATTCCTTTACTTTAAATACTATCGTAAATAATGCTTAGGTTATTTAGTACTCTACTCAAAGTCGTTTCGGTTTTGAGTAATTTGTACTCTGTTTGAAATACTTTTTACGTGCAGTATTTAGTATCCTATTTGAAATACTTTTGTGCAGTATATTGTACATGTCCTGCGTGTCACCCAACAACCTAGTATACGCTGTCGTCCTGCGCAGATCAAAGGCGAAATGCAATCGCAATTAATGTCGCCCCATGTGTTCGAACGGCCTCCTTTAGCTTCCTCATTTTCTTCCACACCTGCCGTAATTTTCGTTTTGCAGCCACCGACAGCATTGCCTTCCGTTTACAGTGGAAAACACGAGCAAAGAAATTTTGTTTTGCCAGGCTTCTCGCAGCTTTGTCTTTTTTAAACATATATTAATCTTATTACTTCGGTACAACTTTCATTTAATGACATATAGCTTGTTTCTCATTAATTGCAGTTGTCAGCTTTTTCGTCAAAAGTTCTCTTCGCTCTCTTATCGCTCGTGTGGTGTTGTAATGACCATCGAGCCTGAGAAAATAGCGAATGATCCATATAAGACAGCCGTCAAAAAAATCCAGAGAGCGTCGGCACTGCGGGCGATTGCCGATCATGTGTGCTGACCGATTACACTCCAATCGCACGGCGTACCGACCACTTGGGGCCCTTTCCGGACGGACAGTACACCCTCTTCACATTCTTATCTCCTGCATGTTTTTCTCAAACACACACACACATACATAGAACGAGGCAAGCGACATCTGGTGAACATGATGGTAATGAACCAACCTGAGGATAGCTTGATTAATTTCCATCATGTAAATAGCGATCTTGACATATTAGACCGTTCACACGCAGTGGCTGAGTCTTTGACGGCGTCTCCTTTTTGTTCCCGCGTGATTATTGAAGCAAAGATGTGGGAAAAAAATGGGGATGTAAGTTTCGACTTTCGACGAAGTCGAACTGGCTACCTCAGTACACTTACACAAACAGATGATGAGATGATGAAAAAACAGAGATGATGTCCAGAGAGAACAGAGATGGTAATGGAGTTGAACATGTAGTTCAAAAGTTGAAGCAAAGACTTCAAAGGCAACTCCATAGAAATACCTATGAGGTTTCACTGAAGACGAGCAGTGTACAAAGCAAGCCGGATGATAGTCGGTTTTCATTTATTCTTCTGTGTTTACATAAAGATCATGCGTTCAATTTTCCCCATGCACGAGATGCCTTCAAAGTGTGACATTTATGGCTGAATCAAATCGATGACCGGCATCCAACACCGTTGCTCCAGTGTAACAAAACCGCCTGAGGAGGTATACTCTTCACTTTAGTTTGCAGAAACCAGCGGCATGGCCGGACGGGTGAAGTCGTCCCGCTCGCTTGTGGTAGCCGAGGTCGTGCTGAACAGTGGGAGGTCGTGGGTTCGAACCGACCACTGGCCGTGCTCTCTGAGGTTTTCCCTGGTTTTTCCGAAGACTTTTTAGACGAATGTCGGCACAGTTTCCCCTTAAGTCGGCCCAGGACGCATACTAACCCCCCCGTCCCCCATTCCTTCCTGCTGTCCTCTCTCCATCTGTTCACATCTGTACTCCGCTCATAGCCACAGATGCTTCGCGACGCCAACACGGAAAAAAGACGAGTTTACAGAATTTCGCTGTTATGCTGATGCGCAAATCGTCTCACTATAGTTAAACAAATTGACCCTGTGAATATAGATGGGACGCAGTTTCCGCCTCCCACTATTAACACACATGCGCATGACAACAATAACAACAGATAAATTAATGATGATGAATGGGGCATATGAGATGATGATATGATGGGCCATTCACCGCGCTTCTATTGCGGTTCACTGCGCCGTCACTTTCGCGGAAGCGACAGACAAGCACATAGCTATGCGTCATCGAAATACACAGTGTCCCTATAGCACAACCTGTGTCTCAGCTGCCTGTATACAATATATTCGTTCACTAGAAAATGCGTGCAAGGGGAAATCACTTTGCTGCCTTCTCGCTTTCGTGGCCAATTCGATTTGCTTCACGTGATGCTTGTTCAGCGTTTTGACCCGTCACCCACAGTGTTTGTATTTATCTCGAGTTTACCATATTTCCTTTCTTACTGCGCGTATGCATTACGACATCGCCATTCGGACAAAAACAGGATTGAAATCGCGATCCAGTTGATTCTCTGGGATCAGAAAGTCCTTTGGCAGTGAATAAATTGACTTCCAGGAAAGAGAGAGACTATACGAAAGGAACCATGCAAAGTGGAAATTGACTCCCCCATCTGGTGTAGAGGGAAGTGCCTGCTGGATATGTTTTTATACATCATGCGTACTTGGTAAACCGATCTGAAATGTCGACGAATATCTGCATGGAAAATTGCCTGTTGCCTTTTTTTTTCGTTGATCGGTTCGTTTGCGATTGCTGCCTCGTCTTTTACTTGCATTATTTTTATTTTTTATTGAGCGGATAATATTTGGAATTGAATTAGAAATTCTCTCAAACAGGAATAGCTTACTGTTACAAACTTTCTGTGTAGGAATAATGTCTGTTTAGTACACAGACCTGGAAGAATTAACTTCTTACTGAATGTGACAAGTACGCGGTGGAGCACTTTCACGTAAATACCAATCACAAATAGTGAATTTGGATAACCGCCTCCTTCACGAACTGTAGGGATTTCCTTCCCTTTCATGTGAACCTTTTTGGAATGGGGTAGGGTCCTGCACTCAACGTAGGGAAACATCCCACATCATCATCATCATCATCCATTCATCTACGTTGTTGTTGTTGTTGGATAACCGACTTAGGTTCACTTGCCTTACAGAGACAACTTTCAAAGCGATATTTCTGCTGCATGATACAAGGCTTATATCTTGTGTTGGAATAGTCGGAACACTTACTTCCTCTCCAACTGTCTGTCTCCTTCTATAGCTATCTTTTAGGACCGCGTGTCGTCGAGTTCCTTGTTACAGTTTTAGCTGGTGGCGATTCCGTTCACTTCTAGGGAATGCGGATATGCGTGTGCATATATGCAGCTCGGGGAGAGGAAGGGTGATGTTTTACCTTTTCTTTTTCTTTTTATGGTGTTCATTCATTTAGGGGTTCATTGTGGGAGCAGCAGAATTGGTCGAGTGACGAATTCTATTTCTCACTTTTTTGTTCGTTACATTCACATTGAACTTTCTCTTCTGTTTCGATCTGCACGGCATGTATGGCTGTCTTCGTTGTATTATTAAGGGCACCTTCGGTACTATCATTGTCATCTTATTAAATTTCTTCTCGACGACGTTTGTTCCGTCGTCCCTAAGAGTCTTCTTATCTCGCGCTGATCTGTGCACCTCGTGTCCAGAAGAAAGCAAACAATAACGCTTAGAGGTCGGCGGACCAATAAAATTGAATTACCGGTCCGCTAGGAAGACAGTTGATTGGGAGATGAGAGTCTGAGACGACATTGCTGATCGCATTACAAGGACCCTGTGGGGTCGCCCCGAAAACGCGGTGCTCCTTAGTCTCAATATCGACAAGATTGTTATCCCAAGACGCCGCCAGTTGTATCGTCCGTTCCTCTCGGACCACTCCGCTTATTCGAGTGTCTATATAGGGGAATCCACCCGTGAAGTTACTAGAAAGAAATAGGAGAAAGAGAGAGAAAACTCTTCCTCTCACCCCGCGTGGGAAAAGGAACGGAATTGTAACTTTTGGTCAGAGGATTCCTGCACATCTGCCTTGCAGCGCATGACAAAGTTGCATCGGTTTAACTGCATATGTAGGGATATCACGTATTACTTGTACACGTATAAAACGAAACGGCCGCAGAACTCTGTACCCCAGGATGTTATCTGTAATGAAAGGAAACGAGAAGCAGAGGGAGAACAGCGTTTCTGAGAAACGTCTATTGTGTCGCTACCCGCTGCAATCACATAGAGCACGAGTTCAAACTCCTTCTGAGCGCACAACAACAACAACAACAAATAAGTAATGATGATGTAGTGGGATGTTTCGCCGCTGAAGCAGCACCCTTTCCCATTGCTTGAGGAGATGATGATGATGAATGTTCAGAGTTGACGCAGGAGCCCTGTTGCAGCTAAGAAGGTGATGAAGTCTTGAAGAACTCGTAGTTGATGCGCAGGATTGGCCGGAGGCCGAAGCAGTTGAGGAAGGGCAAGTGAGGGTGTCCAAGTGGCTTCAAGTTGGCGCTGGAGGACGCGTCACTCAGTGAAATACTGTTGACAGTCGATGATAATGTGCACATCACACACACACACACGCACGCGTGCGTGTGTGTGTGTGTGTGTGCATAGGATGATGATGTGACGTTCCATTCACCGCCGCTATGGCGATTCACTGACCCCATTGCTTTTGTGGAAGTGGAGAGAGAAAGAGCAGGGGGTGACTTTGAAAAAGTGCCCTGTTGTCCTCGTAGATCGGTGCGGGACAGGAACTCCGCAACAACCTGGAGGCCCTGCATCGTTGTACTGGATGTCACCACAATCCCCAAGAGACAACAACAACAATAATTGATGCGTTACGCCGATGACATGATGTGTTTCACCGCAGGAATTGCGGTACCCTGCCCCATTACGCGTGGGTATAACTACGGTAAACTAACATATGTTACGCTTTATAGAAGAGAGGGGGCTCATACGAGGAAGGGGTGAGCAAAAATATAGCTTAAATATCCACGACACAGCAGTGATGGCCACTAACTACTTCTACAGTAGTTTAACAATAAGTACTAACTACTTCGCGATGGAGTAGTTTAACTACTATAGCTCAACTACTTTTCAGGGGAGGTAGTTAAAACTACTTCTTTAACTACGACAATGTATTTTAGCTGCATCTCTAACTACTTAACGTTGTCCATCAACACCTAAATATGAATCACAAGCAGTGATAAAAGTGAAGATTTAGTACACATGCACGGCACCTCCGTTCTCATCAAACAAGTAGCTCAAGGTAAAAGTCGGAAGCAAAATCGTGCCGTAAAGCTTGCGGCAAAATCGGAGGTAGTTGGCGCCTGCAGTAACCTAACTACTGTAGTTAACTACTCGGAATAGTAGTTCAACTAGTAGTTGCACACTACATTTCTGCAAGTAGCTGATAACTAATTTTTAACTACAATCAGGTGGTTTAACTAGTAGTTTAACTACTGGCCATCATTGCGACACAGTATACACTCCTTGTCCCTGTCCATGTCCACGATCACTGTCACGTGGTGAGGAGCCTACTCAGACCAGTTTTCCTGAGACCGTCGACGCAGCTCCCCACTACTCCCCACGAAGTCGGCCCAGGACGAGTGACTCCCCCCCCCCCTCCCAACAGCATGCCGCCATACCAGGAAAGCAAACGGCTCTGTAATAACCACATCACCTCTACGGCTCTACCACCACGCCAGTCGTCATCATCAACTTCGACACCCGGCGTGTGCGGTGCGACAAACAAACAAAAGAAAGACTGAGGGTACAGAACAGACTCATATGCCACAGCCGCATTTCGGGTCGCGTATCGGCATTTGCCGCCTCGTCAGGCGCAGCCCATCTGCCGTATCCCCTCTTGCTGATGAGGTATGCGGGATGACAATGTAGGAATGTCGGCACTTTGCAACGGCATCTGCCACCAGCACGCTAGCTATACTTTTTGCGGATCCGTAAACGTTTCACTCACAGTGTGAACGCAGACACTCTTTTGCAGTTTAACAAGTTCGTTCTTTTTCTATTTTTACCTTCATGTACTGGGCCTTTTATTTAGGATTCCAAAACCTGTACCAATCACTAAGCAGCTGAGAAAACGACGCTTTGTGAAATTTGTCCCGTTCCTTAATTCCATCCCGTACCATGCAGAAATTACAAGCTGCCAAGCGTGCATGTTAAAAGCAATCTTTGCTTAACGCTCTCTTTTCTCGGTGCCAAGTTTTGTGGTGATGTTTTCATCCATTCCGTTTCAAAGTGTATAACAACAACAACATATATATTGTGATGATGAAGTGGGGAGGTTTTCCACTCTAGGAGTGGAACGCTACCCCATAGCTAGGGGTCTAATATGAGTGGTGACAATGATCAGTGATGACGATGAGAGATGACGGGAATGATCGAAGTGGCGATGACGATGCTTGACGTGATCGTGGTGGTGGGAGTGTCCGAGGGCGCTGCTGGGGTCATAGTGAGTCCTTTAGGCCTGTCGCCTCAAAGAAGTCAACCACGTGACGTAAGGCCGTCCTGGAGTCGGCCGCGGTGTCCCAAGGGCCGAGGATGGTCGACAAGTTGAAGGGGCGGCAGCCAAGGGTGGCAAGCTACGACTGCAGTGCACGCCTCTCGTTGAGATAGGTCCGGCAGCTGAGGAGTATGTGCTCAACGTTGGCAAGTACGCCACACTCGTTGCACATAGGGCTATCCTCACAGCCTAGCTGGTATCGATAGGACGGAGTGAAGGCCACATTCAGACGTAGCCTGTGGATGAGTGACTTCAGAGGACGAGGAAGCTTTGCAGGCAGTCGGTATGACAGCGTTGGGTCTACATTCCCCAAAGAAGACATAGTTGGACAAAGTGTATAGATTTGTGTAGTTCCCCTTTCTTTTTTGACTAACGCGTCCTGGAGTAGCCAGTCTCGAGTGTGGCTCGAGACTAACATCCCCGCGAGTAAGGCTGACCTTCCATATACCCCATACCAAGCAAGCAAGTAACATCCCAATTTTTTTTTCTTTTACAAATCAATTAATCAATCAATCTTTTCTCGGTTCTTGAAGATGTAATATACTACTGGTCCTTACGCTGGCCACCAATCTTTTTCCTTCATTATGCGCTGTTGCACTCAGTTGGTTTTGGAAAATCCCATCCTCCTCGCCACAGTTTAATGTCCAGTTGGGTTCGTTTCGGACATATTACAGCACTCGTGGAAACAACTAACGTCTCGGTTAGAGACGCTCTATCAGACTGGCTCTATCGCCGGTCGGTAAGTGCCGACGCAAAGTCCACGGAGAGTTCAGAGACAGGAAACCGAGTCTATCCTCACGTTCCTTCCTTCTCGTATTGCCTTGCTTTGTTTGAGCTGGCATCCCAAGCCACCGCACAACAGTTTTGGCACCTGTCATCGGCATAGGCACGACCCGCGGAGCCTTACATTTTCATCCTTACACTCTTAGAAAAATGGCTAGTGAAAAGGTGGTAACGACTGCAGTTACTACCCACGAAGTGTGTTACTAGTTTGCCACTAGCTGAGTACTAGCTAAGAGTTGTGGGAAGCAGTAAATGCTGCCGTTACTAGCCAGAAAGTTTTGCTTAGTAGCTGTTACTAGATCGATACTTGTTTCCTACATGTTATTTTGTGCCCGTTAATTTGTGATGTAGGCAATATTATCCGAGCTAAACGGTAATTTGATTTAAAAACACAGGTGTTAGTAGAGTAGCATTTTATTCAATACGGGAGAGACCTACGGTAGCGTATTATTTACTCCTGGGACAACCGTATGCGAGCGTCCGCACCGAAGAAGTCGCTTCGCGGCTGGTGGCGGCTTCGTTATCTGAGAAATTGCGATGCATTATTTCAGTATCTGTTCTCCAACAAATGGCAGTCTGCTAGGATGAGCTGCCCTTTTTCGTTCGCACCCATGCTTTGGGAATGTGAGTTTGTGTAGGCGCAGTTTCGCTCGCGTACCCCCCCCCCCCCCCCCCACGCACACAGGTAGAGGTGACAGAGCTAAGTATGTTTGTGACTACTTCTATATACAAGGTGGGAAATATATTGGCGCTGAAAAAAATTAGCGTTGCCTTTTTCTGAAATTATACGCAAGCCGTGTATGCTTTTTTTCTTTTCTTTTTTTACAAGCGTACACTTTGTTATTTTCACTAGGTGAAGGTCGCGCTTTTACTAGCCACAGTCAGGCCTCCACAGCTCCCCGCATTTGCGGCAGTAGAAAAATAAAATCACGTCACAGTCACGTGGTATTACATCGTCAGGCATCATGACGGATGCCCATTGGCCAAAGGAGGATGCGCGCTCCGGGATTGGTTGATAAAGTTTCGAAATATCTGACAGCTCACTTTTCGCGGGCAGTCGGCCAGCCGGGCAGCTCCAAGCAAGGTCGCTGCGTCTCCGCGGCTCGCCGATGTCGGTTGACCACAACGACCAAAGAGGAAGTGTATGCGCGGGTTTGTTCGTGAGATATAGTGACTCTTGCCATGTACTGATCTCCGATAAAGTGTCAACCTACGGACATTCCTTGCCGGGTCGGAACTGGAATGCTTGGTGAGCTGACGCCTGAGGAACACTTTCGAGCGCTGTCGCATTTTCAAATACAGTGACTAAGAAGAGAGTGTTCGTAACGACAAAAGTATTTCCCGTGACTGTGTGACCTACGGTGCATCGCCAGAATGAGAAGAATATACTCATCTGTGAAACGCACGCACTCGTGGACTTCGCTCGCCTCCAGAAGTAGACTGTATGTGTGCTTTGCAAGTTCGAACTTGGTTTGGTTGCTGTCTATTCAAGGAACGAAACGTCCTGTACGCACGGTGAATATATGAGTCAAGCATTTGAGTTTATACGTTGCATCAATAAATATGTATTTCGCCAGGTATGAAAACCAGTAGAAGTCAATGGCAGCCAGGGCCGGCCGAAAGCGGAGCCAAACTGAGATGTTGCTGATTGGTTGGCTGCTAGGCATCACGACGCATTTTCATTGGTCGTCTGTCCAGTGTTGCCTGAATTATCTTAAACTATGGGCTCTATGGGGAGCTGTGGGCGCCTGGCCACAGTCAGTGCTATCAGCTAAGACCGACTGATGGAGGTAGTGCTTTTTACTAGCCTCTTCAGTTAGTAAATGTTACTACCGCCACTTTTACTACCTACCGTTACTAAGATCTTAGTGGCTGGTGTGACAAGTAAGTGGTTAGTTTTTAGTTAGTAAGCGTACCGACCTTATTTTTAAGAGTGTACTGCGTTCTTGGAGCTATATAAGGTCCTGCTGAACGAGCAATCTGACACAACGCTTCGAAGTCTCTGTGTCAGGTCGGTGCATTACTTTATACCGGGACAACGACGTAGTTAATCGTGTTGACAGATGGCGGACGGAATATGTACCGTAATACTGACATGTTTCAGCGACTGTGTTTGGCAATGTTGGTGACGGTACATATTACAACGGGAACGTCAACTGTGTGATATCTAATCGTCTCGTGATTAGATACAGTGTTAATACCAGATAGATTTTCATTGCAGTCTAACGGAAGCAACAAAAAGAAAATTAACGAAGACGAAGAAAGAAGAATGAAATAAACAAAAAAGAAAAGAAGAAGAATGAAGATGAAGAAAGAAGAATAAAATAAATAAAAAAGAAAAGGGAAGAAGAATGGAGAAGAATAAAATAAATAAAAAGAAAATAAAAGAACTGGGAAGTAAAGGAGAGACCAACAAACGGTGAAAAAAGGATGAGACAGATTAAAGACAGAGATGACAAAAGAAAAAGATGACTAACAAACAGTGAAATAATAATGAGATGGATTACAGAAGATGGCTTTAAAAGAAAAGCATGAGGTTATGGTAAGGTGAGGTTATGAGGTGAGGTGCTTATGGAGGCTTGAAACAAAAACATGCAGATAGTCAACAGCAGAATTTGTTTCTTGCCTTTCCTCACAACCGTTTACAGCAAGCGGCACGCTCTGTATGTTCCTATTTGAGATGAAGCCATGTATACTATATTGCTCGTAAAATCATACACGGCGCGACATCGTTACAAATGTGTTGACTCGGCGGTGGTCGTCTGTGGTGTGTTCCGTTATCTTGGGGGAAGCTTGGCGGAAACAAGGCCGCGTACTTGCCTCGCCGTTGCGCTGGCTATTCTTGTAGAGCCTTATCTAACTGCGGAGCGCTGTTATGCGAAAACGAGATTTGCTCTTGGGGAGATTTAACTATGAGCAAAGAATGCAGAAAACTGTGGTCACGTGTTGCGGCAGATGGTTGGGCCACAGTCGGTATGCGCTGCTGCGAAGTAAAAAAATGCTGCGCTGTAGATGCTCTACGATTACGCTCCTAAATATCCTTTAGGTTCGCACATAAGTTGAGCAGCTGCAGAAGTTGGCATCAAAATTTATGAAGAAGATAGAGTTTTTCCTTATTAAAAAGAAGCAAGCGGTTGGGGCTTCGGAGAGTTGCTCACCGGACAATTGCGCACCAAAAAACTGCTGAGGCAGGACAATTGCTCACCACAAAACCGTTGAAGCCGGACAATTAATCAGCGGGTCTCTCATCACACTTGTATTGGATTTTATTTCGCGTTTATGGCGCTTGACTTTTTTTATGTTAGATGAACTTCATTTTTAGCTGTCTAAGTTCAGCTATGGGGCGTCATGGGGCGTTCTTATCGGATTTTTTTCATGGGGGGGGGGGAGGGGGGGGGCAAAACGTGCAACCACCTCACCTCCTTCCGTGGCGCGGACGCTGCTGACTGTGCGGATGTTCACAGGTTCATATTATTATGCCATCTGAGAACAAACATCGTGACGTATGGATAGAGATTGCTCAATTTTCACAAATGACATTGCCCCCCTATCGGTACGCCCATGCTATTTAACACATCACAGTTTAACCACTAAAATTAAGGAATTTTCTATGTGTGTCCAAGTCAGTTTAGCAGCCGCATTTTAGCTCCCGATTGGCTTAGCAGGGTGCACACGACTGAACAGCACGTATTAGGTTAGTCCAAGTTCAGTGTTTGCATTGCTATGTCCAGGTTAGTCTAAGTTTGCTGTTGACAGTTTCCCGCGCTCGACTGTGCATTTTATAGTTAGATAACATTTATTTACAGTGTTTATTTTGCAGCGGGGATTTCGATCACTTTATTTCGAGGTACACCGAAGTTCAGCTAACATAGAAAAGTCAAGTCAAAGGCCCAACTGACTAAAGAACACATTTTCGCGAAGTTCAAAATGTGCAGCTTTATAATATGCCTCGACTTATCTCGCAAGTGTTCACCACTATCCCTTGCTCACAGCCTTGTTATCACAAACGGCGAAGTTTTGTTTAAATGCAAAGCTTTCAAAGTTTAATTTAGTTTCAGATGTATTTTGCGTAGCCTCAGATGTTCCTTCTGTGTGTGGAAAGCATGCGGAAATTGAAGAATCAGTGGTCAAGTTGTTACAGGTTCCTGGTGTGCGAAGCCGTATGCCAAATACCTTGCTGAAGAATGCCTAAAAGGCGTTTAGTTGTGATAAACAAATACATCGTGTCTTTCCGGGATACTGATAGAAGTTTCTATGCAACGTATTGATAAACGGCCATTCAACCTCGCGAAGATTCTCGGACCGTGGTCGAACGCTGCTCAGCAGATGTAAGGCCTTCGTCTTCTTGCGGAGTTCTTGCTCTCCACCGGTCTGGTGACGGATCTCTGAAAGTGCTCACCCCCATCACCATCCCCTCATCCGTTCCCAATGTGCAACAGGGCAGTGTACCGCCTCAGCGGCAGTGAATCACCCACCTCATCATCATCCAATGTGTGTGTGGGTGCGTGTGTGGGGTGGGGGGGGGGGGTACTTTCTCGTGCTGGTTTTCAGTAGAAAGACAAAACCTGCCGAGGCTGTTCAGAACCTTCTGCTCGTGAACCGCTTTGGGGAGAAACGTACGTCACAAACAGACAACAAATAACAAGATAACGCAGCAAGAAGAAATATGGTGTTCAACTAAAGAAGGACAATAAATCTAGTCCGTCAGCTCTCAATATACTACTGCGCCGCAGATAGGATGGCTGGTCACAGAGCTGCCATCTCTTCCCCCTCCGCCAGACAATGTAATCCTGGTCACACGCGCTCACTCCGCTTCCGTATTGGCTGTTAAGATTGACCGCACGACACTACACGAGCCGTCCCCCCATGGTGACGCTGCAATATTTCTCCTGGCGCCCAATTATGTCTCCTTATCTCCAACGGCGTATGTAGATGACGGACTTGATTTCTTTTCCTTCTCAAGTTGAACATGACTACCACTCTAGTCTGGACCTGGTCTGGACCACAGGCGTCTGAACATCGCATTACAGACAGTTCACCCGTCCTTGCAGCGCCTCTGATTCTTATGAACTTGACCTGCTTTGCCTATTTCTGTTGTACCCCCACCCATTTATCTACTTATCTGACGAAAGCTCTCTTTTCGCCTTCATCCTCGTTTTCCAACACCTCCATTCTGTCAGTATTTAGCAAATTTCTGTTTTAGTAAATTTCTAGTTTTGAGCTCTTCACTCACGCGTATGTGCCTGCCATTTTAGCTGCCTATTAATTACAGCCTCAGAGTCATTTT
Source organism: Ornithodoros turicata (assembly GCF_037126465.1). Taxonomy (NCBI): domain Eukaryota; kingdom Metazoa; phylum Arthropoda; class Arachnida; order Ixodida; family Argasidae; genus Ornithodoros; species Ornithodoros turicata. The sequence continues at coordinate 128,352,209 of NC_088202.1, read as the reverse complement.
ATCTACACCGGTGTACTATTCTATGCATCTTCGATTATGTGCGTTTTGACACGAACACTATATAGAAGCCTGGCTTACGTTAACACTCTCGTTTCGATATACAGGGCAAGATGTTATAAAGCAGAAAAAGTGGAAGGAACGAAAGTCATGAATTCACATTTTGCAAGTACGTACACCACCGCGCAACAGCTGTCTGTTATTGTATATTCTATTGGCGTATTTTCATATCTTTTATAGAGTACTCCAGTACTACTGCAGTTTCCAGGGCATGTACTCATTTGGCTTAGCGTTTCTTGTCCGACGCACCACAGAACGAGATTCCCTTTCCCTTTCCAGTGACCAGGTTTATTGTTCTTGCGGATCAACTTTATCCTAAACATAATGACAAGACGTCATATTGCACTTAATACAAGAGGCGCAATAGATTGAGGAAGGTTCAGGAGCGTTGAGGTGACTAGCAGGTAGCAGCTGTGCTGTTCATTGCCGCACTTCACAGTAGCAGGTTAACATAATAAACAACCTGGGAGGAGTTCCGCATGAAGTTTGTTTCCAACGACTCAATTCCATAAATAAACTCCGCATCGAGTTTGTTTATATTGCTAATATTGAAGTGTTAAGAGCTACAGGACGAACATAACCTTCTTAAGTGTGACGGGACAGTTGAAAGAAAATTGTACCCCAGAACAATTACATTCCCTGGAGTTTATGCTGTCAGAGATATTCCTTTGGCGGAGTTGAGATTGATGAGGAATGGACACGTGGTCTTGGCTGTGGAGGATTTGCGTTTCAGATAGCTACAAACACAACCGTACGTGCGTGTCAACCGTGGTGCTGTTTCTCTTTTTTCTTCTTTTTCCGCTGGAAGCTGCGCGTGACCAATCAGATGTGGGGAGCGGCAACGGAAGAGCGACTTCCTCTGCCCGGCACTTCAGTTTCAGATTTCTGCTAAATGGTGAAATAACGGAGAAGCGAAAGCATTCTTCCGCTGCTAACAGGAAGGGTACCGAGCGTAATCGCGTCTGAAACTGTTAACCTTGAAATCGTTTAGTATTTTCCGGAGAAGCATCCTCGGCAATTCGGGTGAATAGACTCAGGATGAGAGATTAAAATTCCAGTACCGACATTTGCCATTGGATTATCCTTTCATTTCACCCTCCTCAGGTAAAGTAGTAGTAGTAATAGTAATAATAGGGAGTAACTTTACACGTACGGTCATCTGGTAAAGCTGATCATATTGGTCGTCTTTTCGGAGCTAAAGTATGGTTGGGAGTTTCGCAGCTGCGTCTGCTTCTTATTTTTATAAACCTTCATATTCCCCGTTCTCCTCTCTTATTTTATTTTTTTTCTAAAATGGAAGCTGAAAGAGACTGTGACAAGTGGCACCAAGTTGGCATTTGCCTTGTAGAGGTGAGCTTCTACGAAATAGCGTGTACATCTTCCGGCCCCCATGGCTGATCTGCTAGACGTACGTACGAGGTCACCCAGGCTCGAATTCAGGCACCATTTGTGCTGTCTAGGCATTTTCTCAGGGTTTTCCTGAAATATGCTAAAGGCAAATGCCAGCACAGTTCCCTATGAAGTCAGTTCTGTGAAATATCATTGTTTAGAAATGTAATCAACTGAAAGCGTAGTCGATGAATAAACAGAAGCAGTAGGGGAGAAATTAGGTCTCTACCTGATTAACATTTTGGGAATGGTTAACCGGTCTTCAGTTATTGTCCCGAAGTGATTCTAATGACATTCATTTGTAATCGTCGTCAACTATCCCGAGAGAAAAGTGTTCCTTCTGGTAGAACCACTGATCATCTGATCCAGGGTGCGAGAGGTCATCTCGACAACCCTCTTTGAGCTGTCTTTTCCCGAAAAATGATTCGACAATATTTGAGTCATTCATCAATATCACAAGGAGTTTGTATCTAAGGGTGAAAACCAACAACGCGAATGCGCCCACCTTCCTGGCCATTTCAGTTTGTTCGAAAAGATAGTTCCCCTGCGCAGAACAAATTAGTTCGGTGACAGCGATACCGTTATCTAATGACCGATGTCGGAAGTCAGCAACCGCAGCGCTATGTTCTATTTCTAACCCTTCAGTTTCTAACCCTTTTCTTCAGTGCTCTCTCATAAGCAGCGACGAGAACAAACAGCGGAAACGGATAAATACCGCTGTCGAGTGGTGGTGCGCCAGACTTACCACGTGACAACGTGACGTCACATGAAATAGAAGGAAAGGAGATGGGAGCCACGTGACCGAAATGACGTAATCGATGTGGTTCGCGGCAAGCGAAGGGGGCGAAGGCTGGTTTGTCCTCCACTGCCTCCTTCCACGAACGGAAGGGGCTCTTTGGCTTGGCGAAGTTTTCTTGCATTCGTGGCTGTTGTGAAACTCGGGTTGTGTTCGTCTCAGTTCTGCTGTATTGGTGTTGTGTTGCCGTGCAGGTCGTGAGAAGTCGCGATTTTGTGAACTCTCGAAGTGAAGTTTATCATCGCATACCGCGGGATGCTGTGTTCGTTGAGTGGCGAAAACAGGATGTGAATGTGATGTTCGTGTCGTTGGTGCATCGAAGGTTTGTGCCTTTCATCTGTGTGTGAAGTACGTTGCACCTTTGACTTTGACATAATCGAACATTGTGCACGAAAAGTATAGCTGTACGCTACAGGCCGGAACAAAACGAGCGGTGTTTTTCTCAAAAGAGGTAAAGTAACTTTATTTTTAGGTGAACAGCAGTTTGTAGTCAGTGCTTTCCCCGATAAAGTTTCGAACTGTGCTCGGAATAACAACCGCATACGTCCAAACCGTCCGCTGTGTGCATACTGTTTTGGCATCGTTTCAGGGAGTCTGGAAAAGGCACATGCAATCTATTAACAGCACGTCTTACAGACGACAATAAGCGGTACCATTCGAGTAGCCGCATAGGGTACACAGTAGGACAAGCGACCCTGAGTGAAGATGATGTGATCTCCTATCTGCTTTGGTAGATCGTTCTGACTGTGTATCTTATACGCCTCTATCTAAACTTCAGAATCGTCCTCGCTAGGTATCAAGCCGTGTGCTGTTTTCTTTCCGTTTGTTATCAAATGACGTAGATATCGTATCAACATAGAGCATGTGTGGTTCACAGCAGTGCTGCTTCGTGGCCAGACTGGGCCGGCGTCGTTCGGCCAGGCTGTCGCTGAGACTCGCAGAACCGGATTTTTTACGTGATGCATTTTTACCCTCGGCGCAGTGTCCACCGTTGTTCGTCCTCACGCCATTATGGCCGTATGAATCGTGCCCGACTCGCAAATCTGACGGGGCTTTTATAGACACAATGAGAGCCGGAAATTGCCCGTCATCAAGTGACTACACGTGCTCTCCTCATAACTTTTAGTTCCCCCTGCCCATAGTGACTGTTCGTCAAGTCTGATGGGTTTCGTCGTGACTACCGATAGCCTTTTGCCCGCTTGTAGAGTGTCAATGCGTGTGCCTATCCTTGGGCTGCATTTTTCTTCTCCGTTTTTCTTTCAACCTAGCTTGCACGTACAATAGATAAATAAACAGAAGTATGCAATAATAATAGTAAAGTGGTGTTACAAGCATGCGAGTTACATGGAACTTGTACGTCTGAATCAGAGCCGTTGACAGCTACGGCGTTACAACAAAGATGAGGGTGAGAAAGGCGCGCCTTAAATTTTACTGATATGCTTTATTCACTGTAGCTTCGTCGTTTTAATACTTCGTGCAGCCTGACTGGGCTCTTCGCTTCCGGCAGGGTAGGAGGAGCTCACTGGGTCAAGTGTTGCAAATAGATGAGTTTCTTCTTTGTTAAACCAATTTTTTTCCCGCATTTTTCAGGCAGATTAATGGCTAAAGTCTAGGATGGTAATAAAAGGTTCATTCTAGGAACATGCTGGCTGATACTGGCTTGCTGTAAAAAAAACCCTCAAAATAAACTCTTTTTATGTGCTTGAATAAACAAACAAAACAGGTAATTCTTTGGTTGGACTAAAAGTGGGAACACTCGTTCCATGACCAAACCCGTTTTATCCCCTGGCTACAGATCGTGCTACAGAGATACAAAAAATTGGCACAGATAGACGTGTACTGGGTAATACAATCCTATGCTGGGAGTCGTCGGGGCATTATCCTTTGCGGTTCTGTTCCCGGTTAGTTTTTTTTTTTCTAGTTGCTTGTTTTTCTAGTTTGTTAGTTGGGCGAAATGACATGCATAGCGAGATGCAAGAGAAATGACAAATAAATGTAGTAAATGCATATGTGCGCGCGGATATTAATTTTACTATACAGTGGGCGAGAACGTGAGAATGGTGCTATGTCAGTTGCAGTGTTTTTACCCGTTACCGAAATATGGTATCGCGATACCGATACTCGTTACTTGAGTAAAAGTTATCGAAATGCCGATATCGATACTTCTTTTTTCCAGTAGCGGAGTACCGCTACCGTTACTAACAGGTAACGCGATAAACTTTTGCTGGAAATGCGAATATGATGTACCATGGAATCTTGCTTGCGGGAACACCCGACTTGTATAATAGCGAATTGGGAAGAGACAGTTCTGCAGTAAAAACAACAATCGAATATTGATGTAGCTCGGACATTTTGCTTGACTTTTATCAAGCTGATTCTCAAAGTTTTCTTCTGTCATCCTAGCAGACCGTGGTCTGTCCGGCAGCTGACTTGAGACCAATATGACAATTACGTTACTGTCAGGCCCGTGCAAACCGTGGAGTCCAATGACGAATTAAAACCTATCGGAAGTTACAACACCACAGTACATATGTGAGCGTGACTCAGTGCGACACGGCAGCTTAGCAGTGGAATCCAGAGCACACTGTCAAGGGCTTGACCTCTGTTCGTTGACCTCAACTCTTTTGTTGAGTGCAGCGTGGTTGTTTCCTCCAGGTTCGAAGAGAAAAAAAGTGAACATGTGTGTCGTATGGTAATTCCAGTGACGGAGCACGTAGGCGTGTCCACAGGCATCTTGTGGAGCGCTAGGCGGGATCAGTGACAATGAATAAGGGCAAGGAATATGGTCGGTGCAGAAAGGGTGGGGCACTGAAAAAGGATAGGTAACGGTACGGGGATCTCGTTACCGTAAATTTGTAACGGACATACTTTTCCGACACCGATTTAAAAACGTATCGCGATCCGCACTCCGATACCGAAAAACGTATCGATTACTGTAACGGCGTTACGTACAGCACTGCTACAAAGAGGCCCACCAGGGGTGCCACTACAATCCATCCATCCACCGGCTCCGGCGTGATACTCTTTCTTTGATTGTTCCAGCAGCAGGTAAATGGCTCAAACGTAAATCGGACATTTTGCGGAATAAGTAGTGAGAGATCATAAGACCAGCGCTTTACTCTTCGTTGTGGGATTGACATTGCACTCGCATCCGCAGGACCTCGCTGGAGGAACCGTTTTACGAATTGACAGAGCTGAAAAGCACGTCTTCGTTCACTTGTACTTGAACTTTTGCAAGAAGCGAGAAAGCTTCTATGTCTTCAATACACGCTCACTTTTCAGAGCTCTTGTTTTGTATTGTATAAGTACGTACAAATATCAACAAACGCACTCTGTAGGTGTAACAAAATGGGGAACAGGTCTGTACGTAAAACTTAGTTTCCATACTTTTCCAGTATTTCTCGAAATAAAAAAAAGGTACAGAGAATCTCAATTTTCCAGAGTTTTCTTTTGCAAAACTAAATAGGACGAGACAGAAAGCGACGCATGCTATTCCATCTCAGGTTCTCAACAGTGATGTTATCCTCGCGTTTCCTATTCACGAAGCACAGTTTATTCAATCATTTCTCATCATCAGCTCGAATGTGTTCTGTGGGCGCTGCTGGATCGAAGGATCCCAAGCGAGCCAGATGTTTGCAATTGTCTGCTGGGACTTTCGTCTCAACAAAGAGCAGTGACCCTGTTTTTCTCACGACCCGTTGCTCCTAGGACCGCGCAGCTTTAGCATATATCACGTGCTGCACTTTCAGGGCCACGAGTATCGAGTACCAAGGGCTGAGTTGCATCTTGAGGGCATCACACTACACATGTACACTAATCAGCCGTGGTTTACTACGACCAATTCCGTTCTTTTTCTTTTCTTATTATTCTTTTTCAACTGGGAATAGCAAGCCACAGTGACGCCGGCTAAGCTTTCCCTCCTTATTTTTGTTTCATAATGAGCATATATCCACCCGCCGTGGAGCGTTCGGACGTTTCCAACTTTTACGAGCTGCGTTGTGCGGCTGTCGCGCACTTATTACGGAAGCGCGATTCTGGTACTTTCACAGCCATTTAGCGAAAGTGCTAAATGTGGGGCGGGCTTTCTCACTTGCTCTTTGTTCTTGCTGTCACTTGCACTCTTTAATGAAGCAGCATTCAGACGTTCCTCACGCGGAATGGGAACAACGTGCTCGCGAAAAAGTTGACACGTTCCCTGCGTTTCTGGAATGCGAGCTGTCGACGTTATTGAAGCCTGTCGATATTTGTTTCACAGCGGACAAAACCGACGGAATATTTTCGATACCTTCGCACAGCAGTTGGTTTATTCGAGCAAATGCGAGGATATTCAGTGAGAATCACAGACAGTGTGAGCCTTATATACTTACACAGTTTCGAGAAATCGAATTTGGAAATCCGTTGGTTGCCTTCTTCGGCGAACTCGTGTTGCTAGTGCTTTGCACTGTTCCCGCGTTCTATACGGAACAGGAACGCCTATGTAATCATGCACAGCCCGTATGGCGTACATCTTTCTCTGGCAGTGCCTAAAGCAACCCCATTACGTGAATACATGTAGATGTAGCTGGCGTTTACATGAATGTGACAAAAAAAAAGAAAGAAAGAAAAGAAACACCACCCAGTTCACTGGTCGACATAGGTGCGAGGGGGTGCGGTAACTCGATTCGATGCACTTCTGTCGCATTCACGTAACCGCACGGTGTCCCTGACGTTTTGATAGAAGTGCATGTACCCATCGTGTAAGTATGGTACTGTTTGTCGCGGCTTGCGTCCTTGCTTATAGTGACTGAATGGCTCTGTTGGCCGCCACCTAGAGCATCTCTAGGTCGCCCGATACGCGAGCAGTGGGAGATACTTATCACAAACATAGGATGCTTTGAAGGACAGAACCAGGATTTGACATTCCTCGAAGACCTTCGTGTCCGAATGCGTCTTAACACTGTCTCTAAATTCCCTTGGGCTTAAAGCTACCGAAACCTTATAACCTACAGAAATTGTACGTGCTCCCGAAAGGTTATAACTTGAGAAGCACACAATACCTACACGCACCGGCTCCCGCGTGGCGTTGCGGTTTGGATGATCGCTTTCCAGTTCCGCGTCGAGCCTGGTAGGTGACGTGGGTTCGCATCCCGGCACCGGTTGCGCTGTCTGATGTTCTCCCTCGGATTTTTCCGTCAAGCTTTCCAGACGTATGTCGGCTCAGTCCCCTCCGAAGTCTGCCCAGAACGCATACTAACCCCAGTATGTCCCCCACTCGCCCTGTCCCCCACTCCTTCCTGCTGTCCCCTCTCCATCTGTTCACGTCTGTACACCGCTCATAGCCGCAATTGCTTCGCGGCACAGAATTAAAAAAAAAAAAATAGCTACACTGACGCCAGTAAATGCATATATCCATTGAGATCACAACGGGCGACAACACTGGACCCACTTTCGCTCTGACGCACTTGTCATTTGGAATTGTGCGATACAAAAAGGGAAGTCTGGGCTGATACAGGGGCACAACACTGTAGTCCAGATTACGTGTCTAGGCAATGGCTATATTCACTCACTGGTCACGCCAAATAACGCCGGACACGAAGCTTCTAACTATTTAAACCAGAGTTCGAGGTAACTCGTTGCAAGTAACTCGTTTCTGTATCTAAGTTCCTTTTTTTTTTTTGGCAACTTGTAACTTAACTCGGTACTTTTGCGCCGTGGTAACTTTCAGAGGAACTCGTTCCTTTTTCAGGTAACCTTGCCAAAGTAACTTAAGTTCCAAGTTACTTTTAACTCGCTTTTCACTCACGTCCACATATTTCCTTGCTTTCTCTCCGGTTCCTTCATGGCATTTTTTGCCATAAAACGTGATATTCAATCAATGATAGTATTTTATTCAGGAAGTAAGAACCGCTGCCATTGAAATGAAGCTGAAACATTGTGCGCCCACAGGGAGTAAGATACAAAGCTTTCGAATAGAGCTCTACCAGAGAAACGTCATCATGACATTGGTAGACAAACTGAAACCGAAACAAATCGGAAGGAGAGGGCTGGGTTCCACGAACGGGCACTTGTTCGCTGCCTCCCATTGAAAGAAAAGTAGGGCCGAGGATCGCGTGCCTTTAAGGGACCATATCGTAATCCCCTCAAGGCCGTGGCTTTCGGGCGCGACCTTGTTCACCAATAGATTCGAGCGTAGTTCAATTCTACCAAATTTTGGCGCTTTCAAACACTATGACGTCATTTGTTTACAAACAGGGAGAGGTTTATTGTTGGACATAAACCAAAACGATCTAAGCGTGTTGCTCTCCTCCGCGGGCAACTCAAGGTCTATAACTCAACTGCTCACGCTCGCTGCGCCTGCGTAATGCTATTTTGTGTCCGAAGTAACTTGGAAGTAACTTATTCTTTTTTTAAAGTAACTCAGTAACTGCGAGTTACATTTCAGGCTGAAGAACTCCGTTATTAACTTAGTTACATTTTGCACACGGTAACTTAACTTGTAACGAGTTCTTTTTTGCGGGTAACTTCTCAATCTATGATTTAAACCAAGCTGCTAAAAAATTGCCATCTCTCCTTCACAGCAACTATGGTAGTAACTAATAGTCTGCTACAAATGCGTCAAGTAATAGTTGCTCCGCCAATACGAAACGCCTTCCTCCTGCTTCCTTACGCGAACATGTGTAGGCGCTGTGATCAGTTGACACAGCCAAAATATCAACCTTTGACATTAATTTGTATCAAAAGTGAGAGCTTATGCTCTGTGTATGCCATTACAAAGACCAATTCTACATGGGTCGATCACCGACGACGCATCTTTTTACGTGCACAGCAAGTTTTGTTGGTCTACTCAATCTCTTTCAAAAAGATGAACGAATATATCAGTACGACCTGGAACACCTGGAGACACTGTTCGCAAACGTGTAAATGTCCGAGCACTTGTGCTGTCTTCTATCTCCATTTGAACCTCATGCTACATCTTTCCAGTGTCATTACATCAGAATGAAGACGGATGTCATTAGAAGCATGCGAGGGTCCCGGGGCCGATTCTGAGGGGTGAGCGCATCTGCTCCAGGATAGCATGCTCGAATACCTCGAATATATTTAAGCACTCATTGACGGCAGAAATTGATTGGGGAAGGTCGGGCCCCTGTAGATCCGCCCGCTCGTGACACCAAGAGTGGGGTCGAACATCAAACGCTTTTTATTGGGTGGTAAAGACGAGACGTGCACCCGTTTTGTCTCGTAATCTAATCGAGTAAAGAAGACGCGCAACACTGTATTTAGTGAGATGGGAATAGTGGCTTATAGTGGAATAGTAGTCCGGGCTCGAAACACGTCATATCCTTTTTCGCTCTTACGTCATTGAAGAGACGGAATTCCCCTTCGTTTTTTTCTTCCTGCACTCAACGCTGACGGATTTTCCTTTGAGCTAGATAGCAACCAGTTTCCTTGGCCGTGTCAAATACATGGCCCGTTGATTTCCTATACCGTTTTTGCCTGTACAAGTGTACGTGACGTAATGCGTCAGACGGATCTTCCGTCTCGCAAAACAGTGTCCAGTGTTTTTGTAGCAAGTCTCATATGCTGAGGACCTGCGTGTCAATCTCCGCAGAGAGAGCTCGTTTCTTCAGACTGTGTTGGTAAAATCACTACAGGTTGAGCTGAAAAGGCGTCATTTGACTATCACCTATGGCAGCGCTTTTTTTAATGAAATATGCGATCCAAGAGAGCAATCCATATAGGACATGTGGGATCTTTAGTGGAATTTTGAGGCACAAAAAACAAGGTAAGGCGGCACGTTCTGTGTGGAATCCATAGAAATCTGTAGGTCGCAGTAAAGTTATTTCCTGGACAGGTAGGCGACATTTTGTGGCAACGAACACGCCGCAAGCGTTCTCCACTGCTGATTATGGTCGGTTGAACTTACACCCTCTTTCTAACGACAACAACAGCGTAGACGTTGATTGCTCTCTTCCTGAGTGGATCCCGTTACTAAAATATCGTGGAAGTAGGCTCTGACACCCACTAATCCAACGAGTAACGTGTACGTGTATCTTTGAAAGATGATCGGAGCCACGGACACGCCAAAAAGGTGAGCGAGTGACCCGGAAGAGTCCTGTGGGTGCGCTCAAAGTTAGCAGCCCACATGTCGGTTTGTCCACACAGAAGTGCTGGTAGGCCTGTTGAAGATCTAGCTTCGAAAACGTCTTTCCTCCTTGGACGATGCTTAGCATGTCGTCCACTGTTGATCTAGTGGGTATGCTGCTTTCGCCACAGCCATATTTACCGTGCTTCGGTAATCACCACACAATCGAAGTGCGCCATCTTCTTTGCGCACAGTTACAAGAGGCGTAGCACAGCGAAGATGGAACAGATTCGAGAATTCCTTGATCCTGAAGCTTTCTAAGCTCTTTGTCGACATCATGTCTTAATGTGAACGACACGAACTCTTCAGGAATTTCGTGGCGGTGTTCCGCTGTACGTCAATATGTAACACGTCCCGCAAGGCTTTGCACCCTGTTCAAGAGACTGTATTGATCCCAGTCACTGAAATTCCCAGATGCTCGAACCAGTCCCGTCCAAGAAGGCTTACGCCGCAACCTGCTACGACGTAGATGTCCCAGTTCAGCTTCTCTGTGCTGTCGTTTAACGTGCACTCTCTTGCTCCCTCTTGCTTTCCCTCGTACCTGCAGTGGAGTACCAGTCCACGTCCTTAGGTCAAAAGTTGCGCTGTGCATAGTCGGCCTGTCATTGTGCCAGAGGTGGTGAAATTTTTATTCACTTATGATGTAGAACGATGCTCCATAGACCACCTCGAAAACGATAAGGCGTCTGTTTAACATCATGTCTATGGTGTAATGGTTTGTTGCTTGCGATTAGTCGGGGAGAAATGCACAATATAGTGGGGAGCGGTATGTCGGACGGTGTTGTGCAGCAGAAAGATACTAGAGAGTTTTAGTAGATCGTACGCAAGGGCGATAGCGTACGTAACGGATAGCGTTGGTGGTTCTGCGCACTGCGCGAAGCGCTCTTTCTGTTATACGCGTGCGCAGAACCGTCAACGCTATGCCTTTCGTACGCAGACGCGATAGCGTACGATCTGCTAAAACTCTGCTATCTCCACGAAAATTTTTGTGGGCGGTCTTCCGTACCACAAATCTTCGCGACAATTTTTCGAATCTTTTGGTGATATAGAAGAAGCAATGGTTATTACTTATCGCCAATCTGACAAGAGCAGAGGGTATCGTTTCGTAGTAATGGTGGACCTCAACACGGCGGAGTGTGCGGTGAGGGAAGCGAACCGATAATTGACGGTCGGAAAGCGAATGTCAACCCCGCGCCAACGCTCAACCAACCAAGCCCCGTGCCAACGCTCAAAACGGATTCCCACTGTCACTGAGGGCAATTCTATCCTACACTTCTTCATAGTCAATATGCTGGGCGGGCTCATCAATACATGTACCCGTCCACCTACTTGCCGACACCAGGCCTGATCCTGCCCTCACCGCCGCCTCTGTCCCCGGCCACTTTCTACGATTACACCGCAACCTGTGCTTAGGGACCCCAGGGTGTCCGTACAGGTGCTACGGGAGCCGAACTGACCTACCCCTTCTCGGCCAGTCTCTCTGTAGCGTTGGCCGCTGCAGCCGCTGCTCCAAATGTGCTGGAGTCTTGATGACATGCCAAAAGCATCCGGTTCGCGTAGTTGGACTGGCGTTGTGTATTGTTGGCGATTCTTTATCACAGTAGAATAAATCTACATTCTAATACTGGCGATGATGGAGCAGCATGAACCACGCAAGGCTTGGGGAATTCACTGCGACTCAAACTGGATATCATGGAGCGAACGTCTCGAATTGCTGTTCGAGACAAACGACGTATGGGACGCAGCAAAAAAAGCGTGCGCTATACCTTTCACTTTTATTGGTGAAGAAACATACAAGAACATTCGGGATCTCGTACATCCGTTATCCTCCTTATCCAGATGTGCGTTGTTCCCATCGTTAGTACCCAGTGTGTGCGAAGCAAACATTATTGGAAGCTCATCTCCATCGACTGTTCGTTGTGAGAGAACGGCCCCAACCCCGTATGGTGAGGCATCACAAGAAAGAATGACCGGCTGGATTCATCAAAATGGGCTAAAACAGGGGCCTTCACCAGAAGCTGGGATGGACGTGACGTGGCGTAGAACAAAGAGGATGATGTCTACCTGGCGATGACGCCGGAATTCAGTCACACTGCTTTGTAGTATCCCCCGCGAACGTTCAGTATTTTGTCATTCATTGTCAGAGCGAAGCGCAGCAGGATATTCCAAAGAGTGCCGTAGAAATCAGGTTATGCGCTCTGTTAACACTGCGCAGCTTCATTGAGCACACGTACTCCTTACATGGTACAGTGTTGTGTTCGTCCATGGACGTCTGGATTTCAAGGACAAGCACTGGCGTTAACACGTCACCGTTCCGTTGTTAGTTATCAGAGGACTCCGCGTCCCGTCGGTCATGCAGCGTGGGCGATACACGGCGCCGAGTGGCACTGCCGGAAATCCGCCGCAACAATTCCTTTTCCACGTAGCTATATAGCATTGGCCGCGCTCAAGGTCCTTCTAAAAACTGACATTACAACAGCCAGACTGTCGTGGAAACAATGTGCGCCGTACATTAGCGTCCAAATGGGTTCCTTCTCTCATTAAGACCGTGTACGCTGCGGAACGCAGGTGTACCGTCTGAGAGCAGTGAAGACAGCACTGAACGTCTGACGGATGTGGCTACTTAGGGAAGTTTGACGTTTAGCCTTGTGTGTAAATATTGGTGTGTGGGGATTTTCGAGGAATTAGGAAGTCTTTAAGGTTGCGTTATGTTCCCGCACCGCTTTGGCGCAGTTGACGATGGCTGCGCGATCGACACAGACAAGGACCTGTGTGTGGCGCAGGATATTGAGCAACAACGACGGGGGAGCTTGCCTACAACGTTTTTCTTTATTCCATTAGGTACAGGTGTGCCCCTGGAGACCAGGTTTTTTGTGGATGCATACGGTATATAAAAGAAGTGACTCTGGGACTGAGAATTTAGTCCAGTCCAGTACTATTTTGAGAATAATCGTGATGTATTCCTGTTGTATCCAAATACTGCTTGTGACATGCGCTTGAATTTGTCCCACTCAAGTGAAGGGGCTGCAGCACTCGAAGCCAGACAGAAACTAAACAAATTCCTGCACACGTACCATTTTCTAAACTGCGCTCAGTGAGCTTGTCACGTTCACGTCAATGTATGTAGGGCACTGCATGCTCCTCGGCGGTTAAATCCCCCATGTCATCGTCATCATTTATCGTTTGTTGTTATAACGTTCTCTCTCCGCGTATCACAAGACTGGAAGGTCCTCGTCCTCCGTAGTATGCGTGTGTACTTTAATGAAACTCAGCAAAAGTACGACTTATTAAACAGACACGTGTCCACCACCTGCGCCAACTCCATTTCCATACAGTTACATGACTGTACCTGTGCCTTTCCGACATTACATGACGGTCTCGCACTTTAGTAGGACACAAATCACTCGACCAAAGGCCCCATGAACAGCGCGTGGCTGCATTAGTCACTGTAGTTGTCTTTCTTAACCCTTCATCTCTATTAGGAAGCGGGACTCGTAATCGCTCAGGCACAAGTAGGAGCCGGTTTGAGTCACTGGCTTCCTTTCGGCACGGAGGCGTCACCGGGACTGCCCTGATGTGCCAAATTAGGGGATAATATCGAGCGAACGCGCAGCTGTTCCTCCAGTTGAGGAATGTGCAGGAGTACAATTTCATTTAGAAGGGGGTTGTTCCCTCCATGTGTGCAGCACGCGCCTTATGGCAGAGACATCTGTGACATCTGTCTGCAGTGCTCCACGTCAGGGTGCTATCCAAGTCAGCAGCTGAACGAATGCTGAATGGCCGGAACGTCTTTACTGTTCACTTCTGTATGTATCATATGCCAACCGAAAAATAGTCCCCCACCGTTGAAACACGCTCCCGAATTTTGTCCGCTTCTTTGCTGACAGCTCTGCTTTTAAAGGGCGGTTGTTCTTAGGAGAAATAATGACCTACGGTTTCAACATAATAAGAGCTGTCTTTTTATATTCTCGTCATATGAGACTTTTTACTCACCTGCCTTGCCTTTGATATTCTGACCCAACTATGCTAGGGTGGTGCTTTGTCGTGTTTTGGCAATTTGTGGTCGTGATCCCACGGACTTATAGGAAAGTCTGAGGGTAGCTAGCGTAGTGACCTACCATGCAGTTCAAGTCTTGTGATAGTTGTCAACGTGCCCCGTTGAGAACTTCGCGTTATCTGTGCGGGTAAAAGGGGTAAAGTTCCTTGTGAACGCGGGGTTCATGTAAAATGTATTTGAATATTTCAGATATCCAGTAACCGCCAGCCTAAGAATTTACATGTCTTCTGCTCTACACTACACAGCTGCACAAATTTCCATTCTTTATGCCGGCAAAGGTGTGGGTCGGTATAGCACTCGTAACCTGTGACTCACAATGGACAAGTGCAGGCGCTGTAGACATGATGTTCACATACTTTTTTTCTTTTCTTTTTGGCAACAATACTCCGTATTTTTCGGTGTGTACGCAAAAATTAGCGACAGCCGCTATTGCAGGAACAGGTCAGAAATAGGAGTCGTTTGCAAACCTACCTTCACTCGTTAGTGGGGAGGCAGCCGATTGTTTTCGAAACGCCTGAGCAGGTAAGGATTGACGTGTTTTCGGTACTGTCACAAGCTCCATTGTGGCAATCGCCCCATTTGCCTTTGTCTGCCTTTTAAAAACGTTATGTCAACTACACGAAACTGTGTGCGTCACGCAGCTTTTGACGATGCTCCATATTCGGTCACATTGTACATTATCGTAGATTCATCCTGTTGAAAACAAGTTTGAATGAAATTGTTTGTTAGTAACGACCCTTTGTTTCTTGCGTACGTACCTTCTGCCATGTTTGTGGTACCTTCCGCGAATCCCGCAATCATGCTCTGATGGTTTCGTATCTCTTGAATCCTGTGACTTGCTGAACGCGTGATCGGAAGTCGCAGCTAGCGACCCCAGTTAGACCAGGCGATACACGCTCGGTGTAGTTACTGGGTTATAGGAAATATGCGTAACAGACACAATGGATGAAGAATCGAACCCATTGATGTTAGTGGCACTTTATTCGCGTCTTGAACTACACAGAAGTAAAGTCACCACAAACACCACCACCGCCACCGGAGATAAAGTCGCTGTCGTACTAACCCCTTGGACAGTAATAGTCACAATCCGAGACAGTTCAGTAAAATTGTCAGCCAATTATTGATCATTCGACTTTGACAGCGACCTCGTTTCCCGTGACATCTCCGGTCTTCGCTTTACACAGTATCCGCGGTTGATTTACGTTTCAACAAATCCCCAAACAGTTGCCGGTCGCCTCTATTTCGCTGGCACACGAACTACAGAGGCCGAAAAAGTCGACCAAAGATTCAGATATTTTTTTATTGTGAACACACATTTACACGGTTTGCGATGTAGGATTACCAGATCTTACATACATACCAAAACAAGCATTAAACGCGTCTTGTGGACCTAAGCAACACCATTGAAAATTACAGGACGGTTACGATTATATAACGCGAATTTCAGCAGTACCTGTTGTGTGTGCATGTTGACACTTTCAGTGCTGATATATGCACAACTACTTTAGAGTGACGAGTATACTGTCTTGTGATCTGTGAAGTGAGTGGTGATGTGTAGAGCTGGGATTAGCGGGACAAAAATGGTACTAAAATCGGGACAAAAGCGGGACAGGAAACGCTGAAAAATCCGGACACTTTCTGGAACAACGTACCCATCTAAAACTGCTTTTATGAGCTTTAGATTATTTTAACTTGTTTTGCATCACCGAAACCGAGGGTTTTGTGATACAGTCACAGCGATTTCCTGAGACCTTCCCGGTAACACAGCTACCGTTGTAATAATAATAAAAAAAAAGCTATCAACAGCTACTCTATCATGTGTTCAACAAAAGAAGAGAGAGAGAGAGAGAATACGAATGGCAAGACAAACCCTTGGTTTTAGGACTCGGTGCCGCGTTCATCCTCAATACAACTACGCCACGAGAGCAAGTTGCATCGAACTCCCGTTGTTGGACCTGTGTCCAAAACCAGTCCGTAAGGTTCGACGCTCTCTGTCGTAAACTACCGAGCAGCACTCTGTTCGGCAGATGCGCGGCAGTTTTCGCGACGCGAATTCTAACATGTTGCCGTGTATTATTCCGCAACACGACGCCCCGAAACACATACCCTTCTGCATAGACCCGCAGCAATGGTGATGCGGTCGGAGCAGCCGCTGCAATAAAGGAAATGTGAATCAGCCGGATTTACGATCGTTCTCCGGCCTGCTTTAAGTCTTTCGTGCTAGTCCAGGGCTGCCTTCTTTCTACGAGACGGCTCAGAGTATGTGTTCTTACACCGGCTATATATAATTTTTGGATGAGAGTACCTTTCTTGTACGTAGTACAAGAAGTATATTTGACTGGACTGCAAATAACGATGTGACGAAATATCTTGGTGTGGCGTCGTAAAGTTGTAGTTTGAGAAAGAAACATAGGAAGCAGGGGTGTGTTCCGCGAGAACAGCAGTTTTCTTTAACGAGCTCAGAACGGGGAAACGCGATCGTAGGAACACGCTGCATAAAATATTAGAGGGTTAGTACGCTCTCCAAGCACCAATTCATAGATATTTGTTTGCCCGGGTGATGTATTACGTAATTTATCGAAGCACTGCTTCACTCAATCGCAGAGAGAGACGTGTAACCGACTTCACTGTGGCGACGTGAGGGCCTGATGGCGAATGAGGCTACACGAGGGCGCTCCTGTGAATACAAAGTATGAGAAGAAGAGAGAGAGAGAGAAAAAAAAGAGCGATTTGAGTACTTTTGGGGTCTAAATGCATTGCCACGAAAGTTAGTCCTTTCGGGTGTAAATGCTTGGATCTAAATGCATGTAACGGAGTAGGGAGTGCATTTCAATTGTCATTTCGCTCTGTTCTAACAAGTTTCGGTACGTAATTCATGTGCATGAATCAGAATGCTTCTAGATAAACCGTCAACCGTGATATGTCGAATGATAATCTTGCGACATGCATAGAGCACAATTTGCCAAGAAAGAACCGAACTATTTCTTACTCTGTGTGGATGAGAAATTGCTAAGTTAGCTAATTTAAATGTCTGTATTCTATCAAATTCACAAAGAGCACATACTTACGTCTGTTGCATTCAGGAATAAGGATTTCTGTTCTGTAGTCTCTGATTAGTGCCAAACGATCAGTGATTGAACCAGATCCCCTACACCCCCCTAACACCCCCAAATGTTCAGTGATACCCCCCTAACTTTTTTCACCTGTGTACCCCCTACAGGGGGTGCCCTTGCGATCTCAGCTTTAGACGTTTGTCGATAATGATATGTTGAGCTGTAATGACGTAACTGTAATAATTCCCCCTCCCCCCATTTTTTCGAACACCCCTCCATGTTTGGGATTCTGGATAACCCACTGCATACGATGTTCCGCTCATCTTACAATGTATGTCTTTGCCTGTTACAAACAAAAAGGAAAAAGAAAGGCGTTTATCGAAGCGATCTTCTCACATATTTTCTTGTAATTTCAGGTCTTAAAAGGACGCTATGGCCGTGCACTGTAGACAACTACCAAGGCATCGGCGTTTTTCAGCTCGAAGTGTACCTGGGACTCAGTGTTAGGGACCATGGTAAAAATTCCAGCTTGCCCACTGAGGTCCCTCGGCTTCAGGATGGCCAGCACCAGCTCCACGTTACCTGTGTGCATCTTGTAAGTGTGCGGCTTTCGCCCCGATGAACGATTTCAGAAAAGGATTGTAAAGGAAACGAGACAAACTAAAAGAGTGAGAAAGGGTAATGGTATATTTCCAAGTTTTACAGCGATAGCTGGAAGGCGGCGCGGGGGATTCGCTACCTCGGGCTATCGTTATCGAAGTGCCTGTTCCCACAGATGCATTCGCGATAAACGCTGGAGCAGAAGACGGTATTCATAATGTCGTCCAAAATGCCTGTCGTTCAAGTTGTCGCGCATAATGCCATTCTAGATATTCTAAACTTTGTACACAACAGGAGAGACAGACGCAAACGTAGATTATGATGGAATAGTTTCTTTTTGTTCAGTGCGTCCACAAAACGCACCACATTTGCGTACTGATTTCTGTGTTCTGCCATAGCGGCTTTTAGTACTCTTTGTGCCTTTTGCACTAACCTTTTGTAACCCACGCACGCGGCGTGGCTTTACTTTTTTCATATGTTTGTTTATCCAAGTTCCCTAACTTATCACCGGTTCTGCACTCAAAAATCATCTGCCAGTTCTGTGATCATTTCCTGCGACATTAGGTCTCCTAGCGGATTGTGGAGCGAATTTATTTACACACAATTGTTTGTTTGAAATAACCCAATGCATGCAGAACCGCCTTAGTCTTTGCGCTTGATATAGACATATCAAATGAGAACTGGATAGGTACGGAGAAATCAAAATGAGTACTAGGACAGAAATTGAAGAGACTGAACCCGAAATCCCCCCACACCACCAATAAGGTACCCAAGCAGCACAATGTACTGAAAATCGAGTGCAATAGGGGTGGACGGTATGTGTCTTATCAATGTACCTTAGGTTCAAGAGTCTGTTCAAGGTCTTCCACCTACCCGTCCACCCCTATTGCACTCGACTTTCAGTACATTGTGTTGCTTGGGTACTCACAGACAGGGGAGAACAGGATATAAAACAAAATATAGAGGAGAAGCAGGAATGCGTGCTATCTCCAGCGAAGCCGCAGCCGACGGAGCGACCGCAGCAGGACCGGCAGGGGAGGAAAACCCCATCAAGTCCGACGTCCATTCAATCCTGTGAGGATAGCCGCCGTGTTGGTACAGGACTGGACAACCCCCCCCCCCCCCTACTGTAAACGTATTTTTATTCGCGATGCATTAATTTTCGCGAATTTCGCGACCGCTAAAAAATCGCGAAAAATTGTACTCGCGAACACAGCTTGACGTTGATCCCGCGGAAGGAAGCAGACCTGGAATCGCGAAATTAAATATTCGCGAATAACTTCTCAAATGCGATTCGCGAAAATTAATACATCGCGAGTAAAAATACGTTTACAGTATGCGGGACAAGTCCCGCGGAAGCGGCCAGGCTTCTGCAACGGCTGTGGTTTATTATCGCAGTTAGTTTATTTACATTTCTAAGTGCCAGCATGCCCCTATGTTTTTTTTTTAAATTCCGTGTTAGCGCTGCAAAGCAATGTGGCGATGAGCGGCGTACAGACGTGGAAAGATTGAGAGAGGACAGCAGGAAGGAGTGGGGGACGGGGGGGGGCGTATGCGTCCTGGGCCGACTTCAGGGGGAACTGTGCCGACATTCGTCTGCAAAGTCTTCGGAAAACCCAGGGAAAACCTCAGACAGCACAGCCGGTGGCAGGAGCATGCGCCTATGTTTTAGTTTTACTTTTATTTGTTTATTTTTTTCGTTCGTCATCTTGTAAGCGAGAGCGAAAATATCAAGCGGTCGCAGATATCAGCGATATGGCGATTTCACGCTCGCGGTGGCCGCTAGTTTGGGAACATTCGAGCCATTAGCGAAAAGAGTGACATTCCCACGCGTGACACGCGAGAGTGTGAGAGTTAATAGTGAGTTTTAGTATACCGTTGATAAAGTTATCGTCTCTATGGGAACCAGTCGCACTCGTGCGTGACTCAGAATCTTATCCACTGATTGGTTCCGGTTGATACGATGAGACGGTAGCCACGTTATCAACGGTCTGCTAAAACTCTCTATTAATTGTTAAAATCCGTCGTCCTTGTCGAACACCCTGAGAAGCGAATGTACTATGAGATATAAATTGCCAAATTTTCCTATGGAAATGAGCCTGCGCACCACTCGAACGCAGAAAGAGCGATCGGCATTCCTGGGTGAACTACGCATTCCATGTGAGGGTTCACGTGCTTCGGAGCGATGGAGCTGATTGGAGTAGGCGCTGATCTGTTGGCCGGATAGACCGCTGTCCCATCCCGATAAGGCGAAGGGCGTGTCGTTTCTGCGCTCGAGTAGTGCGTAGTCCCGGTTTCGGCTCATTTACATAGCAAAATTCGGAAATTTGTATCTCAAGGTACGTTTCCTTTCTCAGGGTGTTTAATACGGGCGATGGATTTGAATAATTACGGGCTGCAATTCTGCTATCTCGCATTACCCACAAAACATCTAATAAGTTAATTAATGAATTTTAGTTAATTAGTCGTCCAGTAGTTGCATACGTTGTCCTACGACGGTCTTGCCGAATAATCCGCCCGCGAAAACTGAAATTATGCATCTCTAACATTAAAAAGAAATCGTGTCGAATAAGAAAGACACTCCGTATAGTATAATACAGGGTGTCTCAGTAACCATGTCAAAAATGTTGTTAATATAAAAATGTATGTATATGGGGTCAACGCTCCTGTTTGTTTTTTATCACACATTGTGGCACACATGTCACGCATTATTATTATAATTAAACTAATTTTTGCTATTTGGACTCGAAAGTTAACCAAGTGAAGGTAGGGTTTTTCTTCATGAATTCGATAGCCTATGGCTACAATACCCGATCCCAACAAAAAGTCAGAAATTTTTTTCAACAGGTTTCTACAAAAATTTGGCAGCCGAAAATCCGTCGCTCGCCAAAGCGCGCTTGCGGACTGCCACTGAATGTAGCCACTGGCTACATCCAGTGACTTTATTCGGACTTGACTCCGCCTTAATCGAGGCGAAGTGGAGAGAGTGACAGGGTGCCGCATTATCATCGAAAGCCTTATCGCGCAACCCGTCATATCAGTGGCCGATGACAGACACATATGGATATGGGGACAACAGTGTGATTGCGGTGTGGCTTATCTTGTTCTTGCACTGGGATGAGGGCTCTTTGGCGAAGGTCTGCACATCGGCGGCAAATATGTCAGCGAGCGCTGCTCGGCGAGGGAGGGATTTTCGGCTGTCAAATTCTTGTAGAAACCTCATGGAAAACTTGCTGATTTTTGTCGGGATTGTGAATTGTGGCCATAGGCCATCGAATTCATGAAGAAAAACGCTACCTTCATTTGGTTACGAGCAGGGGCGGATTTAGGATTTTCCCGAGGGGGGGGGGGGGGGGGGGGGGGGGTCCGCTATGGACATGTGCCGCGTGCATGCTGGGATTGGTCCATTGAACCCTATGTTAAAGGATGGAATTGATGGGTGGGGTGTCCGGAACCCTGGACCCCCCCCCCCCCCCCCCCCCCCGCCCCTAGATCCGCGCCTGGCTACGAGTTCAAGTAGCAAAATTAGCATAATTAACGCGTGACATCTAGAAGCGGAGCCAGGATTTTTCTGTGAGGGGGCTCCAGCCTTGGTCAGCATGTTGTATACACGATCTAGGTCAATTAAATGTGAATTATGTGAAGACAGAAATTGAGGAGGGGATCAGGACATCCTAACCCCCACCCCCCTTTCTAGATCTGCCCCTGGTGACATTTGTGCCCCAACATGTGGCAAGAAACTAGCAAGACTAAATATCATTGATCACATATGCATAGGTTGCATACTTTCTAAATCAATTTTTTTGACATGGTTACTGAAACACCCTGTATACAGGGTGTCCCAGAAAGCATGTCACAGAATTATAATTAAAAAAACTACGACACCTAGAATCATGTGGTTAACGGCATTTATCCTTATTAGGATTTTGCCACCTCCTGATGTGAATGTCATCTATCGAAAGTTTAATTGACCTAGATGTTGAACTCCATTATCATCTCTGTTCATCTCTGGACATCATCCTTTTGCGTTTTCATCATCTCATCATCGGATTGAACTTTCTGTATTAAGTGTACTGGGGTAGCCAGTTTGACTTCGTCGAAACTCACATCCCCATTTTTTTCTATATTCACATCACATCACATCACATCACATCACATCGTAAGTTTAATTATGTAAATATATGCAAACTGAACTCGGAAATTTGCTAAGTGAAGGTCACTTTTTTACCCCACCAATATGAAGAGCGTGCCGGATTCACTCAAATTCATGTAAATTGACAGTGATATTCGTGAGCTATGCCATCTAAAAAAATAGCCGAACGTCATGCTTTTCGGAGCACTGGACCATAACGCGCGATGACTTTTCGAGCGCAATCGCTCACAGTCTGACGAAAGGAGGTTCCAAAGCCAGCCCACAGAGTGATAGTAGAAAAAGTAGCAGTTCCTAAAATTGAGAGAGGGAAAGCATTATCGCAGTGAAAGTCGGACGTGATAAGCCATGTCTGTGTTATCTCTTTCTGGATGCTGGGTGGGCTGGTTAGAAAGAGCTAGTTCAATTTAGTTAAATTTCGTTCATCACATACCTTACACTGGCTATGTGTTCATGGTCATCTGACCCCATTAGAATCATGACTGTTTTCTTTTGCAGTATCGTCATTTTAAGATTTGTGTTTGCTGTTGTCATGCCGTACATGAGGGCATCTCCATTTCCTTTTTCTTTACAGGTATATATGTATAACTGTCTTTATTATGCTGCCGAGGACGGGGGCCTTGGATGACGGACCCAATGTCTGTACAAAGCAAGAAAAGTAAGCGTTAACGCTTACGACTATTGTTTCTCCTGTGCTGAAAATATCATTCCTTCTCTGTAGGTACCTTACCACAGTGAGAGTCTCCTACAATAAACCGTACACTGTGAGGACATACACATGGTGTTTGGCATTTCCACCACGTTGTTCAAAATACAGGTGACTTACATGAAGCAAAGCAAGACCCTTATTTTTGAAGTTCCCAACTCCTCAAGTTATACAACAAAACTTTTTTTCCTCTTCAGGATAACATACTCGTTGGCATATAAAACGGAAGTGAAAGAAAGTACACGCACTGTCAAGGTGTGCTGTAAAGGCTACGTGGAGAACTCAGATGGTTCAAAATGCTTGCGTAAGTGTTATTGTAGTCATACCCCACTTGCATTATGACAACGGCGTATTTTCTGATCAAGTTTCCTCTTATCATCCTTTCTAGCTCTTTGCAATAACCCATGTATACACGGAACATGTTCGAGCCCGGAGACCTGCGAATGCCAGCCAGGATGGGGAGGGCCCACATGCAATTTCTGTAAGTTAAATTAATGACCAAAAAAGTTTGGAAAGACAAAGATGCATTTCGACATCCCAAGTGATCTGCAGCCTTTCTGTACGGCTGCAGAATTTCCGAAACCATTTGAATCAGCATGCTTTCATTTTCCATCCTGTCAGTGTCGTCCTTTTCTGCTGTGCGTAAGAATTTGCTTGCAATACCACAGCCTTGTGTCCCTACTAGTAAGAGACTTACTAAGGCTGCTTTGATACAGTGCTAATTATGTATGTGCCAGATGGTTCATGTATTGCTAATGCTAATTTACTAATTATGTTCTTACTACACACTTCTTTTTCTGCTCTCAAGTGTTCTACAGTAAGTGAACAACTTCAAGTTCCAACATTACAGTTTTACTTGACACTTACAACGTGTTGTGCCATATAGCAGCCCCATTGAGTGGTCATGCCTTATCCTGGGTACGAGACCATGATCTTACAATGATACTACAATGTACTTCCAGCTTGTCCTACTGGCAAATGGGGTCAAGATTGCCAGAAGGATTGTCCTTGTCAAAACAAAGCTAGATGTGATCCTGTCAGTGGTGCTTGTGCTTGCACTCCGGGTAAGATGTCACTACAGTTGCCGTCTTTACTTCAATTTCGATGTTAATTGCTCTTTGAACGACAGTCATGCTACATAATTTTGCGAAACATGCTTAAATCACTTATGTATTATTTCAGGATGGCAGGGCATTGACTGCAGTGAACCATGTAACTCTGGCACATACGGCTACGAGTGTGGTCAGGAGTGCCGCTGTGAAAACAGTGCTCTTTGTGACCATGTGTCTGGTGCTTGTACCTGTGCTCCTGGGTACAGAGGACCCCTGTACGTTTCCAACCGCATAACACTACTCACATACATTCTGTGCTTCTTGAAAGACCTGAATTTTTGTTTGGGTTTTCGTTTCAGTTGCCACGAACTCTGTCCAGATGGAACTCATGGTGACCAGTGCTCTAGCAAGTGTAACTGTCAAAATGGGGGTACCTGTAACCCAGTCAATGGACACTGCTACTGCCCTGATGGTTGGTCGGTGAGTGCATGCTCTCTCTCTCTCTCTTCGTGTTGTTTATCTGCCAGCATGTATCTCCACAAAAAGTGGTGCATAACTGACTTCTTCTGCCATTCAGGGCCTTGTTTGTGCAAACCCATGCCCATCAGGATTTTATGGTATGAACTGCAGCCAAAGGTGCCATTGCTACAACGGGGCTTTCTGTGACCACTTGACTGGTGAATGTAACTGTGCACCAGGCTACACTGGAGAACGGTGCCAGAATGAGTGTCCCTTTGGAACTTACGGCCTGAACTGTACAAAGGTCAGTGTTTATTATAATGAGAACTGCTCTTGTTGTGCAGCCACAGCTATTGCTTTGGTCCCCTTTTTGCAATGTATGTGCAAACAGCGTTATATCCCTATAGCCAGTTATCTGTAATGCCTGTTAACAAGACCAGTAAATTAGCAACAGACATTAAGCAATGATGAATGACATCATGTCCTTCGCTGTTATTGTTGTTCTGAGGATATGTTGCAGCGATCGCTAATATGTAAATAGAAAGGGCAATATAGTTGCACACTGTTTACATGACTCACTTTGATACACTGCTGGTATTTTGCTTTTGCTTTTGCTTTTCACAAGAGCTGCAGAAAGGTTTATTATATCCACTAATTGCTAATTTACTATACGCAGCATGGCTGAATAAAAATGTGATATAGTCACAGATTCAGAGACGTAGGGGATTGAAATATCTACTACGAAAGCAATTGTAAGCTACTAAAAACAAAAAAAGAATTACTGCTGAATGCAACATGTAAATTATGTCTGCTTCGAGACGAATAAAGTGTTAGAGACAACATGGCTGAACATTGCAAAGCTATGGAAGTGTGTTGTTGGGACTCCAACATACTTGAAGACTGTGAATAACTTTCATTGTAGTGTTCATATGCCTGTGTGTTTACTGAAAGATTCAGATGTTTAAGTCTTTAGAATTTTCCGTTAGTAAGGACATACCACTACCACAAGAACCCTAATTTTCTGTTTCTTATAATGTGCTCACACCTTGCAGAAGTGTGACTGCGAAAATGGTGCAAGCTGTAATGCTTCAAATGGACAGTGCATATGCCAGCCTGGTTTTACTGGACCAAAGTGCGAGAGCAGAGGTAATCACTCTCATATATATTTACTAACAATTTCTAGTTGTTTATCTGTGATTTTGTTAGTAAAACCCAGTTCCGGCCGATACGTTGACCGCAAATTGACCTTAGAGGTATATATTGTCTTACCTTATTTACCTTGGACTTTGCAAGTTTTATGCACCAAGAAAGCGCCAAAAAAGCTGTAGTAAGCAATAGAATCTATAGCACAGTGATAGCCAGTAGTTAACTACATGTAGTTAAACTATACTAGTTAAACTGCCTGATTGTAGTTAAAAAGTAGTTATCAACTACTTGTAGAAATGTAGTAAAACTACTAGTTAAACTACCATTTCGAGTAGTTAACTACAGTAGTTAGGTTACTACAGGCGCCAACTACTTCCGATTGTGCACGAAGGCAGGATTGTGCTTCCGACTTTTACCTTGAGCTACTTGTTTGATGAGAAAGGAGGTGCAGGGCAATTGTCCTGTGCATGTGTACTAAATCTCCTCTTTTATCGCTGCTTGTGATCCATATTTAGATGTCCAAGTACACTATAGAATGGGATTGGTGTTGATGGATCACGTTAAGTAGTTAGAGATGTAGTTAAAATACATTGCAGTAGTTAAAGAAGTAGTTTTAACTACCTCCCCTGAAAAGTAGTTGAACTACTAGTTAAACTACTCCATCAGGAAGTAGTTAGTAGTTATAGTTAAACTACTGTAGAAATAGTTAGTGGCCATCACTGCTATAGCATATGTGAACCTGAACCATTTGACACAACAAACTATACATGTGTATACAAATCAGATGCACGTTTTCAGATATTCATATTGTGGGTGTGACTAAAAAAATACGGACTAAATCTCGTGTCTTCAGAGTCCTACCACAGTTATGTTACTGAAATCCTGTCTCACTTTCAATTCTTGCAAAATATTTTGGCTCTACGTGACACGAAAGATAGAGAAAATTAATTTTTATTTTTAGAGAACTGTGACGTCATGTTGTGCTCTGACGGAGTGTCTTGCGCTCGTCTGGCAACGTCGTTGCGCTTCCCGTCTTCCAGGGGGCTCACTTTTTGCACTCCGGTAGCGGAGCCTCACGTGACACATACCATCCACCCGCTCCGACCTTGGAGAAAACAAACAGGAGGGAGAAGTTATCTCTCCCATTTCCCCCTCTTTCTATCAGCCTCGCGTTACTTCTCCACCACTTGACTACACGTGACCCTCCCTGGACGCCGGCGTCGTTGCTAGGAGACGAATGCCCTCTCCAGAATATGACATCATTGCGATTTGTGGGCTTATGATTACTTCAGTCGCTCGTTACGTCGTCAAAACTTGTGGAGGCTCAGCAGATCTTCAAAAATTGACAGAAATGCACAGCGTTCGTAAACAGGATTGAAATTTCGCATATAGAATCCTTGAGGCACCTTCTTTTCATGGCCTAAATAAAATAGACGCTGTTTTCTGAGTCCGGAGTGGCATGACAGTAAACATGACAAGACATATGATTAGACATGGTAAACATGACAATACTTGAATGCATGAGGAATGTTGAATTTCTCCTAGAATTATCACCCAGTTTTTACTGTCAGTTTGTGAAACGTATTTGACCAGAAAATGTCGGATATTGTAGATACGGTCTTTTGTGGTGCACTTCACCCTCAGTCTTGGCTGTCATGTAGAGCATGTGCTGTCGAAAGTATTTGCTCTTTGGCTAAGTTTTTTTTCTATCTGCTGTGTTTTTTCAGCATGTGCTGATCACATGTATGGTCCAGGTTGTGATCAGTTTTGCCAGTGTGAGAAGGAAAGTACAATACTGTAAGTACACTGTAATCTGGCTTTTTGCACAGTATAATGTCCTCAAGATTGTGATTGTCCTGCTTTGTACAGTAAACATATTGTTCTCCAGACTTCTTATGCATGCCTGACATGATGTTTTAGCGCAGCTTTTGGTTCATGTTGTGATTGCCTTCAGCCTCACCCCTACAGTTGTCATTGGGGGGGATGTGCCCATCACCTTTACGAGAAGCTGCAATTAAAATCCTTTCTGTGGTGTTTTCCCTTTCCTGCAACCTCATGTTGTTTTAGATCTATAACTATCTTTGCATGGCTTCTTGGAAAGAGGCTCGCTAAAATATTTCCAACAAGAGCTGGGCTTTATGTCTTCCCGATACATGGTGGCCCAGTTTTGAAAGATGCGTATTAACTAGAACTCAACAGTGTGCATTATTATAGCCACAGCTGCTTTTTCCACAGATGCCATCCATGGAAAGGTACTTGCAAATGCATGCCGGGTTGGACCGGTCCTACGTGTGGACGACCTTGCCCACCTTTGACCTATGGAGCAGAGTGTGCATCTTCCTGCAGCTGTGAAAATGAAGGGACATGCAATCCAGTCGATGGCACATGCATCTGTGAACCTGGTTACACTGGTCAAAAGTAAACTAATCGCAGAGAATAAGCTATGCCAACACCAACACTAACCTCCATTTGGTCTGGTTTCAGTTGCAGTGAAGAGTGCCCAGCTGGAAAATACGGCACCAATTGCACGCAGGATTGCACTTGTGAAAACGGCAGCACCTGCTCGCCCATCAATGGATACTGCAAATGCCCACCAGGTTATTCTCAAGTTACATATCTAAACAGAGCCCACTGTGACAATCATTCTCATATAGAATTCTGCACATAACTTAAGAACTAATATATATGTAACAAAGTGGGTGCTTTATATGAACCATGAGCCACATGAAGCTACCACTGAAGCAACCATAATTGGTTTCCAGAAATCTTTTCCACAGTTGTTTTAGTAGGTGACTTTTTGTTTGTACCGAAATAATACAGTAGCGAAATAAGGACGCAACACATGTCGGCGAAGCGTTCATGACAAATATTTCTAAAAAAATGTCTTATTCTTAGAGATATGCATGATATAAAGGTCTTGAAAGATATAGTTTGGTAAATCATTTGGAATTGCAATCAAATGTTTAAGTAGTTTTATTACCCTCTGCTGATCAAAAGGCAAAAAGGAACAGGTTTTCTCAAATGGGGGCTTTGTCAGCCTTGTTTAACACTATTGCTTGCACCACGGGGCAAATTCGTTTTGCCTACTGGCTGGGATAGGGCTTCTGTAGAGACCTACTTGAGTTTCCTTTTCAAAGCATCCAACATCTTTGATTGCATTTTGCCAACTTATTGAACCTTCCATTGTACACAATTTTCAGGTTACTTTCAGTCGAGATGCAATACCCTGTGCCCTGTTGGCACTTACGGTGAAGGCTGCCAATCTAAATGCACATGCCGAAACAATGCTGCATGTGATCCAGTGACGGGGAAATGTACCTGTGCACCAGGATATGTAGGCAAGACATGTAACAAAAAATGTGATGTGAGTTGCTTTCTATCTTATACCAGATAATTTGTAGGGGTGTGCGAATATTCGAAATATTCGATATTCGTACCGAATAACGGTACCGCGCTATTCGTATTCGAACCGAATAACATTTCATCGAATACTCGAACATATTCGAAATTCCGCAAGCTGGCTTCAACTCATGCCTCTGAGCGTTTGGCGAAGCCTACTTTACAATTCTGCGCCTCAAATATATCCTGCAAGGTGGCTTCACCTCATGCTTCTGAGTGTTAGATGAAGCTTACTTTACAGTTTTGCGCGTGCGGACTTGACGATATCCTGCAAGTTGGCTTCGCCTCATGTCTTCGAGCATCAGGCGAAGCCTAGTTTACACTTCTGCCGCGGGGTTGCAGGCATGGTTTAAAAGTGCGATTTGAGGGATCACCGAAAATTGCCACTTTTGAGAAATATTTTAGCAAATGTTGGCAGGGATGTTTAAGTTAGTTTAATTATTTTGAGCTTTGGCTGGACCAGCTATGACGCCACAGAAAGAGGGATTTAATCACACAGCCAGCCACTTTATGTCTGGAATTACAATTTTCAGGACAATTCTAGCACAAACATATTCATCAATGAAATATGTGTATATAGTCTGCAGTCAGTCTCACAAACTACAACTGAGCACCAGGTTTCAATGCAAGCTTTTGCTTACTATTCAACAATAAGCACACATTTTTGTGTGGTATTCGACATTATTCGATTCGCTACTATTTGAAGATTTTACTGTTCGATTCGTATTCGATTCGAATCCAAAAATCACTATTCGCACAGCCCTAATAATTTGAGTTACTTATGTCTTTATTGACGGTAATCATCCCCTCCTCTAGCATGGACACTATGGTACCAACTGCGAAAATAAGTGCATGTGCAACTGGAACCATGCTACTGGATGTGATCACGTCTCTGGAAGGTGTCAATGTCACCTGGGCTACAAAGGTACGAAGAGTATCTGCAATACGTGTTTTTGTGCGCAATAAGTTTCATACAGGCATTAAAAGCCGGGGGTTAATGTGGTTGCCTTTTGCAGGAGTGTCTTGTGAAAGCCAATGCCCTCGTGGTTTCTGGGGCGCATCATGTGAAAACGCGTGCGATTGCAAGAATAACTCTTCCTGTGACCCGGAGACAGGTATCTGCATATGTGAGAGAGGTTGGATGGGAAAAGACTGCAATGAATGTAAGTGTCACAGTGACATAATACATGATTTTTGTCAGTGGTGAATGAAACAGGTGTTGCAGAGCAATTGGGTGGCGTGTACCTATAGAGCCTTGTAGGGTAGTACTGCAGGGTTAAACTCGGTAGAGCATGCTTTTACCATTGGCATTCATTGACACTTATGGAAAAACACAAAAGACCCCAAAAATGAATTTGCCAAAGCGAAAATTCAGCATGAGTACTGATATTGGAGAATGCTGAGAATGCTAAGCACTATGCATGCAGCACAACCACTCAACATCTCGTGCTTATTTGAAATGCAAGAAATGCCTTTTTTTATTGTGCACCCAAAAGTTCAGCTTTTCCACCTGATGTCACCTGGTCTTACCCTAGCAACACAAAATGTTGCCGGAACATTGTTGCAATGTTGCCCCCAAACGTTGTCAAAACGTGGCTAATGTCCTTTTGAAGCCACATCCTAGTACATAACATTACATGCGAACATTTCTCCGACATTGCCACAATGTTTAAATTAGCTTTGCAACGTTGCTGCAATGATGCTGCCACATAAGGACAACATGTTTTTAACATTGTTCAACATTGCTGCAATGTTCCTGGCAGCAATATTCGGTAAACGTTTTAGTGTGACGTGACGACATGATGACGTGTGACGAAAAATGTTGACCAACATCTAGCAACGTTGCCACAATATTGTTGAATATTGTAAAACATTGCTCCACTATTTACAACATTCGCAACGTTGCAGCAACGTTGTGGCAACAATATGTGTTACTAGGGTACCCTACTTGGACAGCTCCTGAAAAAATCTGGCACTCTGCTGATGCAATGAGGTGTGACGCGATAGCATTCCGAGGCATTGTGTGGTATTCCGAATGGATAGCTCACTGAAGGTCCGCTCCCAGATATACGACCTGGAATTGTCTCTAGTTGGTCTCTGCTTTTGTTGGGCAGCAACATGCTTTGCCCGTCCTTCATCCCCTTGTCTATGTCTGCAGGCCCGCAACGAAGTTAAGACTTCGTTCTCACTGCTAGTCTCTCTTGCATGCTTCTCTCGGTGCGCTTTGGCATGATTTCTCTTCTGCCCTTCTGTGCGATGTTGTTTCGTTGGTTGTCTAACGTTTGAGTTTCTGTAGTAAAATGCAGCGGGCGCCACAATAATGCTGTCGCATTAATAAAACCCAAGTTTTGCCTCTACATTTTCCAAAAACATGAACTCAAAAGCACAAGGGTGTGTGCGTTGCATGCCCTTGTTACCGGTTCCACTGATTGATATCTGGAGCAAGCACCAGAATCTGCTAGAGAGTACTAAAATCTGGACGAAATTCAAGTCCATCAGTGAAAAACAGAAAAGCTTTAGCTAAGGTCCTGGTGGAAATCATAGTGGAGGTTCTGCAACAAAGTGTCAGAAAATTCTCAAGGCAGGCAGGCATGGGAACTCACTTTCGCGGGATGTGGAAGCAATGACTGTGGCTTCGTTGGCCATGGACATTCCCGGGATTTTTTTAGGGTGAGCAAAGTGTTCCACCCCCTCGTTTCTTTTCTTGTGGAGGAGTGCTGCGGACCGTGCGTGCGTTCAGATGTTATTATGACATCCGAGAAAAATAATTTCGACCTATGAAATAAAGAGTGCACAAGTTTCACAAGTGACCTTGAAACTTCTGTGGGAAGGGGGGGGGGGGGTCACGACTGAGCCCCCTCTCGGTAGACGTATGGTTGTGGCCTAATCCAAACTTTCTTGGCGGAGCAAGGAAGGGAGCTCTATTGCGAAACCCACGGATCCAACCTGAATTTGCCTCTGAGACATGCGTTCTCCACTGCAGGGCAATAAGAGCTGCTCCAGATCATCCAGCGGGATTCGCCATTAATTGTGTAGTTCTTCTGTAATCTGTATTCAACCTTCTGTCCCTGTAGTCAAATGCTTCCTTCAGTCATATTCGTATAACAAAAAGATATCCATATAACAAATTCCTTGATGTTCATTGTGGTGTTCTTCTCCGTAACTCTCTTACAGCATGTCCCCCTGGCACGTTTGGACAGAACTGTTCAGAGACGTGTGCTCACTGTGTGCATACGACTGGGCCATGCAATCACATTACTGGAAAATGTCCGTGCCAACCAGGATACACTGGATTTACATGTAGTGAAAGTAAGAATTCGTGGCCCAATTATGTCTTGCAGTCTGAAGATAAGGGCTGTCTGGCAATCAATTGTTGTGTTATGTTATTCTATTTGCTGTTCTTAATTCAAGGTTGGGTTCAGACCCTCACTTTGGGGGGGAGGGAGGTTCTTTCTCAGTGCATGTAGTGAGGGGAAGGAGAGGGGGAAACCTAATGTTTAACCTCATGCTTCCGGGGTAATTGTCCAATGGCCCCCCATGGATCCGCCACTGTGTTAATTGCATGCTGTACAGGTCAATATATTCAATGAAAGATTACGTTACACTAGCAGTTAGTAATGCTTATGTACTATGTTAAGACAGTAGTCGTCTAGACAATGTGTTTTTGTTCCTGCAGAGCTGCGTTGTCACATAAGAAGGTATCGCACTATGTTCCCCTGATTTCCTTATCTTTTTGTCTAGCATGTGCTTCACAGACGTGGGGAATGAACTGTATGGGAAAATGCAAGTGCCAGAATGATGGTGAATGCAGTTCCATAACGGGCCAGTGTCTCTGCCGTCCTGGCTGGCAAGGAGAACACTGCACCATCCGTAAGCACAGTAACCCCATTGTGTCAATTTAAATGGGACAATATCACTGTCAAATATTTTTTGAGGTATAAAACATATTTTGTCTTCCCCAGCATGCACCAATGGCACATATGGTTTCAATTGCACCCAAAAATGTACTTGCCTCAATAATGGACGCTGCCGAGCGAGCGATGGAAAATGCAAGTGCAGTCCTGGATGGATGGGTCCAAGATGTACTGAAAGTATGTACTGTTACACAGTAATTTCCACAGAAATAAACCTCTGGGGGTGCCGAGCTCCCAAGGGGAGGAGGGCTACAGCTATATATGGGCACATGTTTACGGGTATATACATTGGTAGCCGAGCTGTATTGGGCAATCTTAGAAATTCCAGGGCGGGTGATGCAAAAAAAACACACAGAAAAACAGGGTGTGTAGAGGAATCCCTGCTGTCACATAACGGAGAAGGAACATGTTTGTTCATGGTTATAGAGAGTTAGTGAGAGAAAGAGAGTGAGAAGGGCCAAGCATGTTAGCGCTGTGCCAAACGGCCTAGTCAGCATGCTGTTGTTGGTGTAATAAATACTCTGATCACTAAAGGCATTGATCAGTACAGTTTGAATGTCAACAAACATTGTCAACGTGGTGACATAATTGTAGTGAGATACTTGGTGTTTCTGTCTCATAAGTTGCACATCAGTTATGCTCAGAGCGAGAGGATACCCCATTTAAGTGACTGCTCCTTTGCGCAAACGGTTGCATAAAAGAAGTTGCACTATATGATCTCTACCTTTGGTTGTCAGTACTCCTTTGAAATAAAATGAAACATTAACCTGCTCTCAACTGACAGCTGTAATCTCTGTTCTTGGCATCAAAATCTTCATGACTTGAAGAACCTGTCTTTTGTGATAGTAGGTGTGAAGCACAGAATTAGTGCTTGCTCTATGATGTGCTACCAGCATAATGTATATCTATCCAAGGATATGGACACAGATTTTGCATTCTGCCCTTGCAGTATGCCCTGAAGGATTTTATGGTGACCATTGCATGGGTTTTTGTGAGTGCAAAGACAACTTCGTCTGCAGTGCAGTGAGTGGATGTGTTTGCAGATACGGATTTACTGGAGAACACTGCAACATAAGTAAGTGTGCATACATAGTGGAATTTTGTACATCAAATTTGTGTCTGTGTAAGGTGTACCTGAAGCTCATAAGTAAACATTATGCTTCGAAATTTGCCTTTGACAGCTAAATATATCTTTGCCCATCTTGCTATGTTCACAGGACTCTATGACAAGAGTGTGATGCTGATTGAAGAGGATACACGGTCCAATTCTGGAATTGTAGTTGGAACAATCCTGGCAGTGATCCTTGTGGTGGTGGTTCTCGTCTGCATTGTGTTTTACTACAGAAGGAGGGTTAATCGACTGAAGAATGAGTTATACGTGATGTATGTGTTATATCTTGAGTCAACATTGTGCCTTCATGCCTTCATATGCCTCACTAAAAATGATTCGGGAACTTTTCAACATATGTTGATTTATACATTGAGGAATTTTTCATAATATACTGCATGTGTTGGCAATTCATGTTTACAGTCGCCGACCGATTTTTCGGACATGCTCGATTATTCGGACTCGTTCGCGGAACGGCCGCGGATCCCATAGAGGTGATGTATAAGAACGTTCAAAATTTCGGACGCCGTGCAGCTCCGTCGCTCGATATTTCGGACTCTGTTTGCCCAACCCGCGAATTTCTCTCATGGGGTGACGGAAAACACTGGTATCATCTGAAATTTGTATCAAAAGAAATCAACCAACTAGAATATTGAGGAAAAAAAATAGGCAGTGATGATTGTTGATTTCCCACTCCTCTGAGTAGAAGACGTCTGTCGTAGCGCTTTTGCGTCTTCGTTTTTGGCCAACTGCCCAGCACGTGCTGTCCGCACGCGAGTCGCGCGACAGCGTTGTAAAGCGAGCTTCACCTAAAGCACGCATGCGTTAGGTGAAGCCGCCTTGCGGACTTGATGACGGCGGTGCGTCTCACAGTGTACATTGACGAAATGTCGCTTCGGGAAATAGAAGCTAATGTTATCAGGCAGAGCTGGAAGCGCGTTAGGAAAGCATCGACAAATTTTTCCAGCCTACTAGGGCTTAGTAAAGTTTTATTTTGAAGCGAAATTCGCTTTTTTCGGACTACTCAATTATTCGGACTTTTGCGCGATCCCCGCCGAGTCCGAAAAATCGGACGGCGACTGTATACGCTTTGCCCAAAGCTGAGAGACACATTCTATAGGGCGGGGAATCTGACAGAATGTATGTCTCTTAACCCCCATTCAGTGGAGCTTATTGCAGCAGCAAGACTTGCCCCATGAACCTCTTCTCAAGTAACACAAGATTATAAGTTTACCTGGAAACTTTGTTGTAATGAACTGCAAACGTTCAATCAAAATTCTCAAATGGAACTTAAATGCAGGTCATGTTTTTCCTGGTTGGCATATTTGATCCATGCACTGCTTAGCAGCATCCTAGTATAGAGCACATAATGAAGCTGTATAACTGAATGTTGTGCAGGGGCTCTCAAACATTGTAGGCCCACGGAACCCCTGCACCTTTGCAGGCAACACCAGTGGAATCTCACCCAGCTCGCCATCTATTTTTGAAAGAACAAAGTGGGATCACACGAAACTAATCATAGAGAACACATTTATTTTTATTCCACCGAAGGACAACCCCAGTGGGGACTTAGCCACTACTGTAACATGCTAGAGAGCGCGTTCGTTATGCCATATTTACCCGCGTGTAAGACGCACATTCATTACCCAAAACATCGCGCCATTGAGGGGGTGCGTTCAGTACGTGGGGGAAAATTGGAACCCAACGCTTACGGTACACTCAATTCCCGTTTTTTTCCGAGATGTCCGCGGCGATCTCCCCGGAATCGAACGCCGCGATTCTGCCTCATCGTCGCGATTTATTCTGAGATGTCCGCGGCGACCTCCCCGGAATCGACGTCGCGATTCTGCCTCATCGTCGCGACTTACTCTGGGATGTCTGCAGCGATCTCCCCGGAATCGAACGTCGTGATTCTGCATCATCGTCGCAATTTATTGGGAGATTTCCGCGGCGATCTCCACGGAATTGAACGTCGCAATTCAGCCTCATGATCAAAATCGTTAAAACCCCAGTGCCGGGGAGCTAAAAAGACAGACATAGACACATTGCACTGACTGGCGAACCAAGAACTTTATTATTGTCTTTCAATCCCGCTTGAACCTCATCTTCGCGAATTCAGCTCCGCCTTCTTGTCAAGGTGGTGATTCTTCATGGTTCTAGAAAACCGAACAGCCCAATTTTTAACCTTTTTAATTCAGCCTCATCGTCGCGATTCAGCCCCATCGTCGCGATTCAGCCTCATCGTCGCGATTCAGCCTCATCGTCCCGGTTCAGCCCCATCGTCCCGGTTCAGCCCCATCGTCCCGGTTCAGCCCCATCGTCCCGGTTCAGCCCCATCGTCCCGGTTCAGCCCCATCGTCCCGGTTCAGCCCCATCGTCCCGGTTCAGCCCCATCGTCCCGGTTCAGCCCCATCGTCCCGATTCAGCCCCATCGACGCGACTCCTTTTGAGATGTCCGCGGCGGTCTCCTCAGTCTCTATCAAGCGTGGACGAAATACTCCTCGATGTCCGTCGCATTCGTTGTTCATCACTCTGGTGCCAGGCGCTCCATCTCGTTGACTGCGCGATACGAGCGGCTGCACGAGAGCAATACCCTGGCTGGCTGGTTGGCCCTGTGCAAGACGAACCGTTCATGCTACGAATGTCCGGATGCGTTTAGTGTGCAGACAACAAAAAAAGTAGCAGCATTTCGGCGCTCAAGTTGGAGTGCGTTCAATATGCGAGTAAATACGCTAGCTCTCAGTAGCTGCCCGCGGAACCCTTGGCGTGGTGTAGCGTTCTGGGTTCCGGGGAACCCAGTTTGAGAATCCCTGTGCTAAAGTACAACAAAAAGTTTTTTTGAAGAAGTGTAGTTCTCCTTGGCCTCATCCAGAGTTAAGACCTTACCCATAAATATTTTCTGCAGGTACACCGCAGAGCCAGGGCCACCTCCTGGTAAGCATATGACGTTGCTCATACCACGTTTGTCATGAACTTCACTAAAGATCCTTTAGGGTCATTCCATGCCAAACGTCCCAGACATTGCGCTCGACGTCCGCGGCGGCGATGCGTCTTGGGGTGAAGCAGCCTTGCGAGGCAATGCTCAATGAGTGCGGGGGTTGGTCAGGTTCAAAATTTTTTTCGCTGCTAAAAGAAAAACCATTTCAATGAAACTTCGTAATATTTTGATCAGGACCACCTCAGCATGCAGCTGACGGATGAATATGTGGTAAAAAGCAATATTTCTGCAATTCATGAATTTTTTTCTGTGTACTCTTCCAACTCTTCGCACCTCAAAATATTTTTAACACGTTCTGTGCCAACTACGGAACAGCGCTTAACAGTTTAAATAGCTATGAAAAAATTGCAGAGTTCTGTGAAAAATTCCAAAAGTTCCCAAAATTTTACAGTTTTCTCAGGGCATAAACTCTCGATAAAAAATGTCGATCAACCTTCAATGGGTCGGTTACAAGTTACATGTCAAATCACAATCTTCAAGAGGCGGCCACAAATAAGCCGGGAATGCATTGGCTACATGGGAACAATCAACCACAATTTATTTGAAAGAAATCGGGGGATAGTCGAGCACAATGTCTGGGATGTTTCGCATGGAATGACCCCTTATTATTCGCACCACATATGCACGTACTAATCAGTACAATTTCTTCAGGTTTCAGAATCATTTGTTTAGTTTTGGACTATTCAAAAACACTCGTGCATGCGTGGTCATGATATCTTAGATTGGCAGTTAGCAGGCCCTCCCTTCATGTTTGTGAAGACTACTTGATGTCTCATTTTTTGTTTTGAGTTCCGAACATGCATAACTTTGGTTATGTTATGGGTGTTTATAGATCGCCGTCACTTTGACAACCCTGTCTATGCTTTCCAAGCTGTTCCACTGGATGGTGCTCTCAACAATGCTCCAGGGGCGTCAAACATCAAGCATATTCATAATGATCTCAACTGTACCAAGAGTAACATTCAAAAAGCAAAGTTGGAATATATTGAAGAAGATGACTCAAATAGCTTGAAAGGTTGGTATTATTTGAGTGGCTGGTGTATGATTAGGGCCTGACTTTTTCGGGTTTTATTTTTGGCCAAATTCGGGGGTAAATATCAGGTGATATTTTTCATTTGAAAATTCGGGTGTATTCGGGTTAAATCCCGTTACGGCATATTCTGTCGTCAGGAATTCGGGTGTATTTGGGTGATTTTTTTTGTTTAATAAAAATTTGTCTTAACATGGAACTAATGTTTAGCAATGTTATCAAACTTTATTTTAATGCACGCTTATGAGTGTGCCACGCGACCCGGATGTTTTCGGGTAGATTCGGGTTAAACCCGAATTTTACAGATTTCGTTCGGGGGGTAAATATCGGGCGGATATGGGTTTAACCCTAAAAAGTCAGGCCCTATGTATGATATGCTGTGATATGATATGCTGGACGTTCCGATTGTGCTTGCAGGTGCTTGCGGAGTCTCTGATGACATTGGGTCAAAGAGTAAAGACTTTGACTTCAAGCCAAATATATACCAGAGCATAGAGGATTTAAAATCATACATTGACAAGAAGGAGCCATTCTACGACGAAGTGAAGGACAAGAGTGATGCAAGCAACGCTTCGTGTTCTAGTAACTCATCTGCCTCGTGTGAAAAGACTAAAGATTCAGGCAGCTCAACAGCTACAGGTGTGTTACCTATGTTCTTCACAGCTAGTGCAAGCAACATTTGTTCAAATAGCACTACTATGTGCTTGACATTTGATAACATCCCATCAGTGATGGGATTTTCATTGGATGTGGAAAAAAACTGTCAGCTACTTTATTGTATACTCAGGTGCTGAACTGAGAATGCTCATGAGCGCTATAGTTTTTCACTTGATTCTTGTTTCAGGTTACAGTTGATAGCACTTTATTTTCATAGAGAAACAATATTTCAGGAAAACTTGAACATGCTACTCAGTACAGTACTTTGAACCTGCTGAATGACCTTTCAGATCCCACAGCTTTTTGGCATTGACATGTACTTGACTGTCATGGCCTGTGCTCTTGCATTCCTTTGCAGTTTGTGCGTACAACAGCTACTCCGCTGCAAGGCTTGTGGCTTGCCTTCTCAATGCGGGAATGTTGTTACCACCTACCGCAGCCTTGTTACCCAAATGGGAACATTTAGCCATTATGCTCAGCGCGAGAGACTTGCAGGGGTGGGATGTCAGAGATGGGAGCTGTACGAAAGTGGTAGAAATGCTGGGCAAGCTCACCCAGCGTTGCCGTTTTGAGATGCATGGAGGGAACACGTTAATTTTCCTGCATGTTATGCGTTTGCCGACTGTCCATGTCAGGTCTCGAAACTGCGGCCCTCAGCAAAGAAGCATTGTTCCGCAGAGTGCCGTGCCAAACCACAGATTCCACAATACATCCAAAATTCCATGCATCTTCGAAGGACTGCGGAAAATGCAGGGCCTTAATGGTGTGTGACACCGCATCATACGTCAAGGCTCCACTGAGCAAGTTTTTTTTTGTGTGTGTGTGTTAGCACCATGATGCAGCTGTGGCTATGAGTGGCGTACAGATATGGACAGATGAAGAGAGGACAGCAGGAAGGAGTGGGGGACAGGCGGGGTTACTAAGGGCAGACTTCTGGTGGAAACTGTGCTGACATTCGTCTGGAAAGTCTTGCCGAATACCCAGGAAAATCCCAGACAGCACAGCTGGGGCCACTATTTGAACCCGTGTCACTCTCCAGTCTCTGTGTTGGAGGCAGTCTTTCTGGTCTGGGCAAGTTGTGCTGTACCACCTCACATTAGTTGTCGGCACATTTGGTAGTTGCCGAACATATAGCTTTACGTGCGATTTCTCGTGTTGATTCCCTGAGTTATTTGGTGCACATCAGATGCACCCTCAGTGTTTTTTTTTTTTCTTTGTAATCCTAACGTATTGAACTTTTCAGATGGTGACTCTGATGCATACGATCATCTGGAATATAACAGGCCAAAGACAGAAATGAAGCCTACCTACTACAGGATGGAGAATACGCTGACAAAGAAGAAACCGTGAATGTGCCAATGTGGAACAGCAATCACGTTTACGTGTGGACAGGAAACATTTGCCAGCTGCCATCAGTGTAGTGAAAGAAGTCACAAGTGGCACGTGTTATGTTAAAGTAGTGGTTTTATGTTTTATTAGCTTTTTGCTCTGAATCCTGCTTGAATGGCTCACCCAAATTTACTTAAAATCACAGCATGCATTTTGTCACCCCCCCCATCTACACCGTGCCGTTACCACATTGACTGGCTGGCCAGTCTTGTTTTGTGGTTCTCCTGCTTTACAAGTTTTGTAAGAATGCTCCTTGTCTGTGCACCTGCACAGTTCTCTCAGCATGCGGGCAGTTGATGAAGATTTGTCCTCTGTGTCAAATGAATTTTTTTTTTTTTTTTGTCACAGCCATTTGTATCTCTTTATAGCCACTGGTACTCCATGATGGACTCTACGGTGTGAGTTCCTTTACAGCCTCCCTGCTAAATATTGTGATCAGTTACCAGGCCACCTACTTTTTAATGAGAGTTTTGTGAGCAGCAACCCTAAGAGCTGCATGCACTGTTCTGTACATGATGTAAATAATCCTCATAGACATTTTTGTCTTGAAGGTAGAGAAATAAAGTCATCTATCTTTTCAGTGCTTTATATAGCTCTTTATGACAACATAGTGGTCTTCTGCTGGAGGCACTCTACTGTGTCCTGTGTTACCGTAAGAAAGGAAAGAAATTCATGGGGGGTTGCAGTTAGTGCCACATAAATATACACTTCATATACTCTGTAATCAATACTACTCACTGATTTATCCTGATGCCTTCCCCCCTCCAACACCCCAATTTCTTGGAGACATCCCCATAACTGTTTTAGCTGTGCACCCCCTACAGCTCTTAAAGTTCCTTGCTCTTAAAGTTTTAGGCACATGTCGGTACCGGTACGTTGAGCTGTTGTGGCGTAATGACCGGCACCCATTTGTTTGCAGCACACCCCATACTTGAGATTCTGGATAAACCATCGTACTACTGCAGTTTATATTCATTTGCTGTTCAATGACACACATTTTCTTCTTAAAATGAAAGTTGTTAGAATGAAACCAAAAGAAAGTGAACTCACTATAACGATGTACCTTCTGGTTGGAATGCGAAGCAAAAGCGAATCGAAGAATGACTTTGCTGTGCCGAGAGGGCATAAATTTCTGGGCGACCACCGTAACTCGTAATCGTCATTCACTTTTTGATGTGAAAACGTCCGAGTTCGGTTTAGTAGCCAAGTCAAAATTTACGATGCAACGAAATAATGCGAATTTCATGGCTCGATAGCTCGGTGAGTAGTAAACCGACTGAAACCAACCGTCTAAATCCAGATAGCTTATGTACCTGTAAGATTATATCTAACAAGGTCATTGGGCGGCTGACGCAATCTGAGCGTGTTGGGCGCGTGCGAGGGAGACTGAAGTAGGCCCGCTAGGTACGCGTACCTAACGGGCCTACCTACCAATGGAATTGACAACTGGATATAGACTTGTATTTCTTTAAGTAAAATCCTATAAAAAGCAAAGGAATCGGATATCGTGACGCTTTCATTTAAAATACTACGGCTCGGGCACGACTCAGCTCGTCCGAATGTTTTCATAGTAATCGGCCGCTTATGATCACACAGTCATTACCACCAGTTTGTTCTTCGGTAAATTCACACAGGTTACTGGGTAGCGTATCACAATCGACAAGGTACAGCTATCTTCACTTGAGTTTAAAACGGAAACTTCAGCGGGAAAAATGCCTTACTAGACCCAGCACCATCAGTATCAGAGTTTGTTTTTGAATGTCAGTAGTTGGGTCGTCAAGTCCCAGGACAGTATATTCGCGTTTCCTCTGCTCTTTCAACTCATAAAACCGTGTAAAACCCTGTAAAAACGTGTCCAATCTGTGTTGTGAGGTGCTACGCTATATGCAGTATCTTCTTTCACATTTCCTGAACTCCACAGTTTTCAACTGCGTAGGTAGTTATTTGATTTTTGTGCCGGACGTGGCGCATGCAGTATCGTCTGGACAGAGCTCCGCGTCTGGAAAGTATATATCGGCTGCGCCGCCAACGCTGAGGTGGCGCCGCCTTTTGTAAACCATGTGTGAATGAGCCTGCATGCATTTTCCCATGCCGTAGTGATAGGTATGTGACAAGGTAGGTGAGTCTCTCTTCCACGTTTCTGTCGCTGCGCCTTAGCATGTCTTTTTCTCCTCGATCGTTTGTTCTTCAGTGAGAGACTTTATTTTTTACCTTCCCAGTCTTCGTACTCTCCGTCGTCGTGACTGTTCT
This sequence comes from Ornithodoros turicata, assembly GCF_037126465.1. NCBI lineage: Eukaryota > Metazoa > Arthropoda > Arachnida > Ixodida > Argasidae > Ornithodoros > Ornithodoros turicata. Next base: position 128,309,877 of record NC_088202.1, on the reverse strand, counting down.
GTGGCAGAGCTCAGCACACTTAACCTCTACAAGCCATTCCCACCAGAGATTTCCATTCACATTCGTTAGTAGATGGCCAGGTTGGTACATGACCCTTCGATGCAGCGAAACAGGAACGAGGACAAACACGAGAGACACGTTACGCGTAGCGCGTCTCTCGTGTTTGTCCTCGTTCCTGTTTCGCTGCATCGATGGATTTCCATACACCCCCACGCGGTGTGCAGCCAGGAGCTTTTTCGGGGGGGGGGGGGGGGGCTCAACTACACACGCAACTACATTGCCTTGGCCCATATATACGGTAAATATTTTAACCCCTCTGAAATTTCTGAGATGCCGAATACAGCTCACGGGTACTAATAACATGTACGCGCAAACATATGTCCCCCCACCAGAGGTCGTTTTTTGGGGAAATCACTTATTTTCAACGCCACGCGGTCTGATGCTGCGCCGCGAGCAGCGCCGGCAATGAGCCCGCCAGTCCATTCGCAGGCTGAGCCGACGCTTCGCGCCCCGTTGCGCCGCGCATAGGCTGCTCCAGTGCGTTACCCATGGCCCGATCTACCGCCGCTCAGTTCTACTAGTGAGTTTTCGATCGCGTCGCTCAAATAATGGGGGTACCACAGTCATGCTATCACGTTAAAGGGGAATAGAAGGACTACAGAAGAAAATGTGTCGGAGAAACAGAAATTAGGATTACAAGACCCGGACATATATTCGCCCAATACAACAAAACATAACACAATGTACGTGAGCCCTGGCGAGGTGTACCCAAAATTATATCCTACATAAAAAAAAAGAACGGGTAGCACAATGGGAAAAAAAAAGCGTCGTGCCGTGCACTGAATTTTCTAATCCAATTGTTTTCTCCGTTTTGTGATGTTTCACGTCGATTACCGAAACACACACGCACAGTGGGTCTTACCGCAGTATGCTTGCACGGATCTGCTGCTCTCTTGTGTCAGCCTATAGCAAAAGGCAAAATGAAATTTGAAGGACTGCTTCCATTGCAGGCATGAAGATGTCTCGCCAAGTGCCAAGCGAGTACAATACTGAAGTATTTCGCGAAATATGTGAATGATATCTGCTAACTGGCGATATGACCATACCGGCATCCTCCCTCCATGATAATGAGGACCCAAGACTGCTCTCATAGTTTCGGTCGAGAGGTTAAATGAACACTGGGATGACCGCCCTTTTTTTATTTTTTTGCTGCGGCATGTTCAGCGAGGAATAAGATTAGATCCTGCGGAAGAACAACGACAACATTATTGTGAGAAAGAACGACGCGTACATGTGACCCACACAACGCGCGCAGCGCCGCAGCCTCTGTTCAACCATAGCCTCTTCAGCACATTTAAAAAAATCCTCCACTAATGAAAGGAGCCCCCGCAGGGGGCACCGGCTTCGGCTAGTGTTTGGTGAGTGGCGCCACCACGGACCCCAGCCCCCAGTCCCAAGGTGTTACCTACCGTGCCGAGGGGATGAAAGGTGAAGGGATAGAAACCTTGAACGGTGGCGGTCGGGGCCTTGGTCAAGCTCCGGCCGACGGGTTTCCTTAAAACTCCGGGACCTTCCCACATGTATAGGCATGAAGTGTGGGTGACATTGTGGAATGCCTAGTAATCAAAGCTGTATGGTAAAATATTTCTCTTCATCTACGATCGGGGGCGGGAAACGTCCCCGGACCGAAGCCTTAAAACCAAATAAACAGTTCTTCTTGTCAAAATACATTGTCTTGTCTTCCGACTCTTCAGAGGAAGGAAAAAATGTGCCACTTGGAAAAATGTCTCCCTTCTTTATTGAGAAGGCGGTGTCTTCGCTATCAAAACACATAAGCGAAATCAAGAAGCTACGATCTGGTGACATTCTCATCAAATGACCATCAGAAGAAGACTGTCAAAGGGTCCTGACCACCAGGGAGATGCTTGGGGTCCCGATATCTGCATCCTTGCATAAAACTCTGAACACATGCCGTGGGATGGTAGCTGTCACTGAATTAATTGACGTCTCGGTAGAAGAGATTCTTGCTAACCTAAAGGAATAGGCAGTAATTGATGTCAGGAAACTTAAGATACGGAAAAATAATGAATATATTACCACCAGAAATGTAGTCCTTACCTTTGATCGTCTTTCGCTGCCCGATAAATTAAAAGTTGGATACCTGTCTGCAGAGGTCCGTCCATACATTCCGAACCCTCTTCGTTGTTTCAAATGCAACCGCTTCGGGCATGCCGCTGATGCTTGCCGTGGGACGCCGTGCTGTGCTCGTTGTGGTCAGCAGGGCCATGACACGAAAGAGTGTAGAGGGCCTGATTGCTGTGTAAACTGCTCCAGTGATCACCCCTCTTACTCCAGGTGTTGCGCTAAGTGGAAATTGGAAAAGGAGATTTTGCCAATCAAGGTTACAGAAAATATCAGCATCCCGAAGCAAGAAGAAAAGTATCCTCATTCTTCACTCAAAAATCTTTTTCCTGTACTTCAAGAGAAACCAAAGATGGTAACAGTACGCACGCAGACAGACACTCCACCTAGAGCACAACAAACAACAAGTGAAGACGGGGTGAAAAACAAGCCCCATGATGAAAACACGGTAGTGACTGCTACAGCAGTCCTACCTTTGTCATCACCCTCCATGGAGTTGCTCTCGATGGAGTGTGATGATGATTCGAGCTCGGAGCTCTCGTTGGGGAGCACGAGCTCACCATTTCTGACACCCTCAAGAGGAAACCTCTCGAGGAGTGGTTCACTCCCCGAGATATCAGAGAAGGATTTGGCGGAGGCCAGAAGAAAAGCACGGAAGCCAAGGATTACTCCACCCCAGAGGAGTAAGACCTAGCAGCCGTGCAGTAATGGCAATCCTTTTTTCCGGTCGGCAGAACAAAGCGTTGTACACCCTCTTTCTTTTTCTAATTTCTGCTACCATGATGGGCCACACAATCCTTCAGCGGAATTGTCGCGGTCTACTCTCTAATTTAGACGACGTCCATGATCTTTGTGAGAAGCACAACGCAGTATGCTTTTGTGTGCAAGAAACTTGCAAGAAAACTGCAGGCAGTAGTAGAATCGACAGTCGCGGAAACATGCTCGAAAAATTTTTGTTGTCATCGTCTAGCTGTCTCATGAATACCGGCTTGCAAACATATGTGCATACAACCACTCAATCTTTCTCTGCATTAGACCTTTCCTTTTGCAGTCCATCTCTGTTTCAGGACCTGCAATGGACTGTGGATGAAAACCCTTATGGAAGTGACCACTTCCCTGTCATTTTAAAACATCTGCGGTCTGTGAACAGTCTAAAAGCACGACCACCCAGGTGGAAATTGCAAGATGCAGATTGGAATAAATTTATGGAAAAATGTGACCTCTCACTAATCCCCTTTGATGTGGTGACAATAGAGGAAGCTAACAGCCTCATCACCAACATTATTCTGGATGCAGCAACTGCGTCCATTCCCCAAACTTCTGGTAATCTCCCAAAGCGACCGAAGCCTTGGTGGAATAGTGAATGCCAGGAAACTCGCAAACTTCAAAACCGGGCGTGGGGCACTTTTCGGAGGTACCCCACAACACAATATGTCTTACTTTTTAAAAAGGCACGAGCAAAGGCCAGATGGACGCGAAAACAAGCAAAGCGGTCCTCTTGGCACAACTTTGTGTCTTCTCTGTCCTCTAATACCCAATCCAAAGTGGTGTGGGACAGGCTCCGCAAAATCCGTGGGGAGCATCTCAGCCGCTCGGTTCCTCTTCTAGAAGTCAAGGCCAGGTATGCCAAAGCCTAGAAGAACAGGCTAATGTCCTTGGTGAACACTTTGAAAACATTTCAAGCTCTTCACACTATACAAGTGAATTTCTTAAGACTAAACAAAGAGCTGAAAAACAAAAATTTCCGTTACGTGATGGTGATGGCTTTGCGTATAACCAACCATTCACCATGGTAGAACTTTCACGCTCTTTATTATCTGCCAAAGCAACTGCTCCAGGCCCAGACCGAGTTACATATTCCATGCTTGACCACATGTCTGACTCACCAAAAAAATGTTTACTTGACTTTTTCAACCATGTTTGGATACAGGGCACACTTCCATCCGCATGGAAGATTGCCACTGTAATACCCCTCCTGAAACCAGGGAAGGAAGCTTCAAGTCCAGGCAGTTACCGCCCTATCGCTCTTACAAGCTGCATAGGTAAGACCTTTGAGAGAATTGTGAACAGCCGACTGATTCATCTCCTAGAAACAAATAACTGTATATCTCAATTCCAATGCGGTTTTCGAATAGGGTGTTCCACATTGGATCACCTCATTAGTCTAGAAACAACTATTCGTGAAGCTTTTGTCAGGAGGCAGCACTGTTTGTCAGTTTTCTTTGACATGGAAAAAGCGTATGATACCGCATGGCGATACGGTATCTTGCAGGACCTGCATTCCTTGGGTATAAGGGGTCGTCTTTTGAAATGCATCGCTGATTTCCTTCAGCAAAGAACATTTAGAGCCCCACTAGGAACTACCTTATCCCGTACATTTGTGCAGGAGAATGGTGTCCCGCAGGGATCCGTTCTTAGCGTCACATTATTCTTGGTCAAAATTAACTCTATAGCCAGTGTCATTCCACCTTCCATATCATATTCTTTATATGTGGATGACATCCAAATATCCTGTTGTTCGGCAAGCTTGTCAAGATGTGAACGACAGATGCAGCTGTGTATAAATAAAATGGCCAAATGGTCTTCACTAAACGGGTTTAAATTCTCCACAGAGAAAACAGTGTGTGTCCACTTCGTGAGACTGCGAGGAGCATTTCCACCACCCACACTCAAACTTAATGGGCAAGATATCTCTGTGAAATTAGAGAGCAAATTTCTTGGCGTCGTATTCGACTCTAAACTCACCTTCAAGTCTCATATCCAAAACTTGAAGGTTAAGTGTATAAAGTCAATGAATTTAGTGAAAATTCTCGCACACAAGTCATGGGGTGCGGACCAGGAAACTTTGCGACGTGTGTATACCTCTTGCATTCGTTCAAAGATGGGTTACGGATGTGTCGTATATGGCTCCGCCCATCCGTCTGTATTGAAAATTTTAGACCCTGTCCACCACCAGGGGCTTAGGCTCGTGCTCGGTGCATTCCGAACCTCGCCGGTCGAAAGTCTATATGTTGAATCACATGAATGCTCCTTGAACGGACGGCGATTTTACCTTGGGGCATCATATATGCCCTAAGAATAAGGAGCTATCCAAACCAACCAGTTTTAACCTGCGTTACAAAAACACGGTTCAAACAGATCTTTGTTAACAGGTCTTCGGTCGTCCCTCCTTTCTCAATGCGAATTGGGAGGGATATTGAGCATCACGAATTTTCTTCTTTTAGTTCCCAAGTTGTAGAGTGTGGTAAGAGGGTCCCACCTTGGGAACCACTTCCAAAGTCTGATACCACTTTGACAAAATACAGTAAACAGAAAACTTCTGCACGGGTACTACAACAAGAATTCGAACACTTCACTCTTTAAAAAAATGGTGTACTTTAACTCATTTCCTTGCCACATATATAACACCCTTTTGGAGAGTACAGTTACGCTCAAAAGGGTGTCTCCTCACTCCCTCAAGGGAGTAGTATTACACCTTCCCCCTGCCGGGGAGTAATATTACACTCCAGTAGGGAGAAAGGTGTTATGCTACTCCCTTGAGGGAGTGAGGAGACACCCTTTTGAGCGTAATTGTACTCTCCAAAAGGGTGTTATATATGTGGCAAAAAAGGGTGTTAAAGTACACCCTTTTTTTAAGAGTGTTGAGAGAAAGCTTTGGAAGTCACACCGAAATTTACATAGATGGGTCAAGCTCTAGTGCAGGAGTGATTTGTGCCATGATTTCTGGCACATGCACAAAGTCACATCGTATTAACAACGCAGCATCTATCTTTACTGCAGAGCTTTATGCCATTATCTTGGCACTCTAGTACATTCTTCGTGATTGCATAAAGTCTTCGGTAATATATACAGATTCCTTGAGTTCCATCAGTGCCATTTGTAGCAGGCACCGACAAAAGAATTTTCTTGTTCAACGCGCACAATTCTTAATCAGTGCAGCACAGAAGAAGGGCTACTCTGTAATCCTCTGCTGGGTGCCCAGCCATACAGCCATACCGGGGAACGATTTGGTAGACCAGGCTGCTAGAGCTTCTACTGCAAAAAATATTACTCTGTTTGAAATACCTCAGGAAGATATCAGATGTGCACTCAAGAAATCTCTCTATAAAAACCGGCAGAATTTCTGGGATACACAGACACACAACAAGCTCCATCTCATTAAACCCCAGATTCAAAGCCATGGAACTTTCCCAGAAAACAGATTGTCATGCGTTATACGAACAAGATTACGCATTGGCCATACATTATTGGCCCATGCATTTTTGTTTTATGGAGAGGAGCCTCCTCAGTGTACGCACTGTGGTGAGCTTCTCTCCGTCCTGCATATACTCATCACCTGTTCATACCATGAACCTCATCGTCAGCACCATTTCAGAGAGTTTTATAGACAGTTTTTACCTCTTCACCCAGCACTGTTGCTCGGTGATGAGGCTATTGTCCCTTTTAACAGAGTTCTTAATTTCTTAAAAGACACTGGCATGGTCAGTCTTCTGTAATTTTGTACAGCTGTTTTATGTATTTGTAAATATGCTTTTAATTTACTTTACATATAATTTTAACGATCCTATCAGTCTCCATGCACAATTTTAACTAGTCATAATTTCACCATAGATCTGGCGCACTATGACCTTAGTTGTCCGTGCGCCATAAAACCTCGAATCATCATCATCATCAATGAAAGGAGCGTATCGGAGAACGAGGGCGCGTGGCTCGTGACGTAGAACGGCACATCTCAAGGAGTTATAACGGCGCATGAGCTGAGAAGAAAAAAAAAAGTTGGAACGGAGACTTATCAGACATGTTTTTCGGTCGTCTGCGCGACTTTTTCCGTCGGTTTGATAGCGCAATATTTATATTGCGTAAATTTGATAGTGCAGTTATAATACACCGCAGAGCGAAAATGTTTTGTATGGTGTCTCCTGATAGACCAGCTGACGAGAGAGACGGGGTTTCGGGACATGTTAAGGGTACTCGACACGGACGGTGACGGTAAGACGAATGGCGCCAAACGAATGCTCGAGGGAGCACTTGTCTTACGGTATTTCTGAGCTTACTGAGTTTGTTACTGTACTTCCCATGTCCATTGGCTGGTTATCATGTGTGCTCAGAAAACGTTGCGCTGAGTCAATTTGCAGGATACTCTCGAATGTTGGGGTGTTTGTGTCTTTGCTTTACATTATTTCAGTTCTTTGTTTTACTTACCGTTGGAATACTCTGACTCGCTGCTACTTTTTACGTGTATTTCAATGTGCGTCTTGTGTGCGTTGGTGTGCACTACTCGGCCGTGGGGGAGAGCCAATCTGCAGGTTTCTCTCGAATGTTGATAAGTGCGTACACTTGCTCTACCTACTTTCAATTCGTGGTACTAGTTTCATTTCTTGCTTGCATTACAAAGCTCTGGCTGGCTGGCACTTTTATGGGTATTTCAATGCTTCCTTTGTGTGGTGTCGGTTATCATGTGTGCAGATTGAGTGTTACGCACGATTAATGCGCAAACGCTCTCGAATATAAGTGTGTGTACTTGCTGTACCACTTCCAATTCTTGGTTTAACAGACGTTAGAATGATCTGACTGTGATGCACTTTTCATGTGCATGTTTATGCGCTTACTCTGTGCGTTGATCAGTAATCATGTCTGCAAATCGATCGTTGAGCCCGATTAGCTCGCCGATCGCTCTCGAACGGTCGTAAATGTGTGTACTTGCGTTACCCATTTCCTATTCTTTGTTTTCCTTACCGTTAGAATGCCCAGGCTGGCTCGTACTTTTCACGTGTATTTTAATGTGCTTTCTGCGTGCATTGGTCGATTAACACGTGTGCAGATATGGAGCGTTGAGCATTGTTAATTTGCAGGTTGGTCACGAATGTTGGTAAGTTTGCGTACTTGTTTCATTCACCTTTCAGTTCTGTAGTTTTTCTTAGCGTTAGATTACTTTGTCTGGCTGGTAGTCACATGCGTATTTGTTACTCTGCTTCATGTGTGCATTGGTTGGTTATCGTACGCGTTAGTCGAGCGCCGAGGAGAGTCAATTTGCTGGTTGCTCTCCAATGTTGGTAAGTATGTATACTTGCTATACCTGCTTTCAGTTGTTTGTTTTACTTAGCTTTAGAATGCTCCGACTGCGCCTTTCATGTGTATTTCAATACGATTCCTGTGCGCGTTGGTCGGTTATCATGAGTGCTGATGGAACGTTGAGAAGCGTTAAGTTCGCAGGCTGATCTGGGGTGCTTGTAATTGTGTTTACTCCTTTCCTTTACTTACTTTCACATAACGTTAGTGTAGTGTCTTGCCAGGATTTTCTGTATCGTGCCCAACGTTGAATAGAACAACGACAGAGGCTCCTTTCCGTCCGTACACTTCAATGCTTTATTTTCGACCGCCTCATACCTCTACATTTTCTCCCATCGTATCCGTTTACAGACATCGTGTGGGATCGACGCGCCTACGTGGCGGTGTGTATCACGTTACTTCGATGCCATCCGTGTATGTGATATTATATGTTCGGTTATACGAACACTACATCCCCCCTTGCTTTATTAAAGCCCTTCATTCACATGAAGAAGTAGTCTGCAAATCTTGTAGGCGGCTTTCCACGATTTGCACGTTCGGAACTACGGCAGTTTGTCACTGCTGCTGTGGTATGGTTGCCGGTTGTGCGCTGGTCCGGGCTCGCATCAAAAGGGCTGGTGCTATCTTCTGTGTTGGCAGGAGGAACAGCTGCATGGGCAGGGTGCTCCGCTGTTTACCACTCGTCCGAATCTTGGAAGGGGATTTCAGGAACGCGTTTAAAGAATGAGGCATTCCTGACAATTTTCTTGTTGTCGCGTTCGGCGGTGATCGCTGTTCCCTGGACCCTGATGACTCGGTAGGGTCGAGGGACATATGCAGACTTACACGACAGTGGCGACTGCCATTTCAGTAGCACAGTGTCTCCTTGTCGAAGTTCATGGTGCGCTGCATGACGCTGCTTGTCTGCATATGCTTTCATTTGCTCCTTCTTCTCCCGGTCTCTCTTTTCCAGGTTCTCATGGGCTTTCTTTTCTGGCATCTCAGGAATTCTTGTTCGAATTTTTCTGCCGAACAGAAGTTCTGCTGGAGTAACGCCAGTCGTGGAGTGTGGCGTTGCTCTGTAGTTCAGGAGATAGGTGCTGATTTCTTCTTTCCAGTTGCTTCCGGAGGCGCCAGCCGCCTTCACGGTCTTCTTGATACTTCTTATAAATCTCTCTGCTTCACCGTTTGCTTGCGGCCACAGTGGGGTGGTACGGTGATGACGTATGCCATTTTGGCTCAGTTAGCTTGCGTATTCTTTCGAGAAGAACGGTGGACCGTTATCTGTTTTCAGTACATGTGGTAAGCCGTGTACTGCGAATATATCGTTGAGTTTTGCCGTTACCGCTGTGGTGAAGACAACGTCGCAACGATGGGGAATCGTGAGTACTCGTCCACGACCACCAGCAGGTAGCTGTTTCCTGGCAAGGGTCCTGCAAAGTCTGCTGCAAGTGACTGCCATGGCCCATCGGGCAGCTTAGTCATCATCAGGGGCGAACCTCTCTTCTCCTCGACAGTTGTTTGACAGGCTGCGCAGCTCTTGATCACGGCCTCCGTCTTGTGGTCTATGCCTGGAAACCACACTTTCTCTCGTATCAGCTGTTTAGTCTTCACCAGACCCTAGTGTCCCTGGTGGGCAAGGTGGATGACCTGCATTTGGGCATTCTCGGGGATCACCAGACGAGTTCCTCTCAGGACTATGTTGCTGTCAGTGACAGTTAGCTCATCCTTGAGTTGGGCAAAAGGTTTTAGCTTTTCATCTTTCCACAGGCGTTCACGAGGCTTTCGATCATCTGCCCGTAGTGCGCTGATTAAACTGTTCATCTGCGCATCGTTCTTGTATGCATCTTCGATGTCGTGCACGGTTAGTGCGTTTGGCGTGGCTGCCTTCATTATAAAGGAGATGTATTCTTCAACTGCGTCTGTTTCTCGGTAAAGCTTGATTTCTTGCGGTGAGGGAGGCGGATGCCTGGACAAATAATCCGCAGGATTGTCCTTTCCCGGGATGTGCTGGATCCCGAACAGGTAGTGTTGCAATCGGAGGCTTAAACGTTCTATTGTCTTGCTGACAGTTTTGCACTGGGGTTTCTCAGGTGGACACCAACGGTAGATGGTCTGTCTTTACTGTGAAGTGTCCCCCAGCGAGGTATACTCGGAAGTGTTCGATAGCCGACACAATTGCAAGCATTTCCTTGTCAATCTGAGGACATGGCTTCTCAGTCGGGTTTAGTGCTCTGCTGCAGTACCCCAGGATACTGGGTAGATGGGTAGAAATCCAGCGAACCGGTAGAGATGTAGGAAGGGAGTTGCCTCAGGACAGAAGCCGCCGATATTTCGAACAGAGACTGTTCTTCTTCTGGGCACCGTCCTCATACTGGGTATCTTGTCCCTTTTTCTCTCTTGAACCAAAACGCCGGCTAATCCATCAGGTCCAGCATCGGTGAGGAGATATGTGTCTTTGCTGTCGTCAAAGTACGCCAGAGTGTGCGCTTGGGACATGGCCTTCTTCACTTTGTCGAGTGCCAGTAAAGGTGGTTCTTTTCTCCTCTCACTTGAATCCCCGAGGCTGGCCAGTTGTCGGTGATGATGACGGTTGAGTTGCAGGTACTCGACAGCAGACGATCTTCAGTGCTTGGTAACAGGTTTATTTACAGCAATGGATTTTAAGTGGACAAAAGTTACATCATATGGCAAAGTCACTCCGAGCCTCCGAGCAGGTCCGTTTGCTACGGAGTCCGCAGGCCAAGTCCCTCTCATTTCCCAAACTCCCCCGCTCTCTGGGTTGTTTTTCGTCCCCCAGATGTCCTCCTTTCGCGCTATTCAAACGAAACACTCAGCAAAAATATCACAAGACAACGTCCCTCGCACAACCGTTAGCTCGACTGACCCAACGTCTTCGAACTCAAAATTTATTACCTCTTCTCGTCGGCTACGGACATATGCGAGGCGCGGCTCACAGAAACCCGAGCCTTAGTGTCTTGGAGTCAGAATCTGGTGATGGCTTCCAGACCACGTGTGTGGGAGGAACAACGGTAAAACCTCACGGTGGCCGGTCGTTTTCCGCGAAGTGCGGGGAGAAGTAAACACAAAAATAATGAGCCATTCGATCGCAGAGGAAGTTTCCACTTTACACCTCCCACCACAAGAGTGTGACAGGGCATTTTTGTTTTGACACAATCAAAACTACTTCCTGTGCGACTCTCTCTAGTGACAATGACGACATACATAATACACGAATTATGCAAAAGCGAACCAGCATATACAGAGAAGACCACTTGCAGAAATTCGGGGTCCAACAAACATGCACAATATAAAAGACCGCCTCACACTAACCTAGAGAGCGCGTCGTCTTCATTTGCGTGTTTTTCTCCCCTCCGGTTCATAACGGTAGGGTTGTCACTTTTTGCTTTCCACCGTTTCCTACGGCGGTGTTGGGACCTCGGCAGTACTTCGATACTGCTGTGTGGGCTCCGCTCCACCATGGGCATTTCTCTCTCGGAATGTTCGAGTAGGGCGTCCGATACCCAAGTATCAGTGCTTTGTTTCTCCGCCCGCCCTTTTATGACGGCCTGCAGAGGTACAGGCCGCCGCCTGCTCTCCCTGCAGCACACCCCGCCGTCTGTCACTTCTAAGTTATGACTTTTGTGTCTCTCGTGCCCCCTCATGGCTGTGGTTTTAGAGTTGTTTCCCTTTGTTTGTCCGAACAACCCGTATTTGACCGTGCGCGGTTTTGCTTCCGTCGCCTCCTGTGTGGCTACGTCCGACTCTGCGACCTTTATCCCTACTTTGAAGCATGTTTTGTCCCCTTGGACATTAGGAGTATCAGCGTCTATTGCTGTGCTGGCTCCTGCTTCAGTCATCGTACCTGAGGTCAGGAGTTCCCATGCTCCTCCTGAAAGAAGGCAGTCCGTACCCGCGGCTAGTTCATCTGTAAAAGCGCAGAGTATGGATCCTGATCCTTCGGCGCCGCGGTGGCTGTTTTCCTTTCTGGGTATGCTAAGCGACAATGTTCCTGATTTCGCTTTGACCTTTTGACCGAATGCCGACACAAGCGTTACAGTTTCCGTGGCTTCCGCGCTTTCATTTGGAAACAAACTGGACCTCATTACTGTTAGCTCGGTTCCTGTATCCACGACAGCTTGTACTATTGTGCTCCCACTACGCAGTTCGTCAGTCTGCAATGCAGATACCTGTGCCGCCCCTTTCGCGGTTGCGTAGTTAGCCCTGTATTCATTAATTTCATGGTTCAACGTATCGCCAGCTACGTTAAATCCAGCGTGATCCGGCGCGGCCGGCACGGTAGCCACGTTCACGGCAGCCTGTACGTGCCTGTCCTCTGACTGTCTCCGAGTGCAGTCTCGCGCAAAATGTGGCCCTCCACAAATAAAGCATCGTACGGCATTTTGGCTTCGATTGCCATCCGTTTTCTCTGCGCGTTGCGGTGGTCGTCCCGCCGCCTGTAACGTACGGTCTCTACTCGCCGTTCCAATACCCTTCGCTTCTTCGAAGGCGTCCACCATTTCTGCAATTTCTGCCGCATTGACCCATTCGCTCCCCTCCTGAATCTTGACGTATTCGTACGCCGCGGGAGAGATCACGGTTTTCAACTGATCGGCTACTACCAGCTCGATTAAGTCACCGAAGCTGTCGACGTCACGCGACCTAGCGTAGTACATGAGATAACTCTTGAGTCTAGACGCGAAGTGTGACCACCCCTCATCCCTCAATTTCGTCGACGTCAGAAACTGTTTCCGGTACTCCGCCGGTGCCAACCTCAGTTCTTTTAGTACGGCGTCCTTTACCGTCTTGTAACTGTCTAGCTCTCCAGTAGCGAGCTTGGAATAGAGGTGTTTTACTCGCTTAGTGACCAAAGGAAGCACTAGATGGCTTTGGATTTCGTCCGGTACTTTATAGGATCGAAAAATCCCCTCTATCCCCTCAAACCACACCGGCACTTCAAGATCGGATGGCAACGGCAAAAGCACGCTTTTCAGTTTTTTAGCGTAGCGCTCAAGTGTATCCTCCAGGGATACCGGTGGGGGTGATGAGCTTCCGGACAACCTCTCGCTGTTTGCGCGTGATATTTCTAACTCAATGCGCCGCGCCCGTTGCTTTTCAAGTTCAATTTCAAGTCTCAGCCGCTCGAGTGATACGTCCGAAAGATCGCTCCCCGCCGGCGTGATACCATCCTGACTGTCTGTTGGTGTGTCACCCTGACCCGATGCCATGTTAGCCGCTACCAACCCCTCGTCGTTAACAGTGTAAACCGTACCACTGTGCGTGGGCATGCGCCAGCTAACTCTATTCTTGTCACTGACCACACTGGACCCTGAGGAGTGCAAGTAATCTCCTACCTGTTAGCTGCGCTCCAACGCTGTCCACTCCCAGTTGGCTGTCCGAAGTTCCTGTTGCTGCCCGTTGCGTGTACGGCGACTCTCGCTGCAGTCCGTCGCAGTTGTGCCTTGAGTGTCGCTGTCCGTCGCGATGATGCCGTATCTTCGGCGCTGACCGTTGCCTGTAGAATCTTGCTCACTGCAGTCCGTCGCAGTTGCTTGGGTGCCGCTGTGCGTTGCGGCGGTCCCGTGCGCCGTTGTCTACGCTGGCCGTCGCGGAGAAATCTCACTTACTGCAGTCCGTCGCAGTCGTGCTTCTGATTCCGCTGTCCGTCGCGGTGGTTTGGGACCTTCCTGTGTTGTGGAACGTTGTCGATTGGGAGTATCGCACTATACTGCAGTCCGTCGCAGACGTGCTTCCGATTCCGCTGTCCGTCGCGGTATTTGGGGACGTCGCCGTGCTGCTGAATGTTGTCGGGAGAATCGCACTTACTGCAGTCCGTCTCAGGTGCGCTTCCGATTCCGCTGTCCGTCGCGGTGCTTCTTCCTACTCAGCTGTCACGGCTCATCGTCACCAGCAGCCCATACTGCTGTCCTTGGCTGCGATTATGAGTGACTTGCCTGTCCGTTTCCTGTTGATACTCGCTGCTGCTCCTCTGGCCAAGATGGGGATCCTGTCGACTGCGCCAGTAAAGGTGGTTCTTTTCTCCTCTCACTTGAATTCCCGAGGCTGGCCAGTTGTCGGTGATGATGACGGTTGAGTTGCAGGTACTCGACAGCAGACGATCTTCAATGCTTGGTAACAGGTTTATTTACAGCAATGGATTTTAAGTGGACAAAAGTTACATCATATGGCAAAGTCACTCCGAGCCTCCGAGCAGGTCCGTTTGCTACGGAGTCCGCAGGCCAAGTCCCTCTCATTTCCCAAAACCCCCCCGCTCTCTGGGTTGTTTTTCGTCCCCCAGATGTCCTCCTTCCGTGCTATTCAAACGAAACACTCAGCAAAAATATCACAAGACAACACCCCTCGCACAACCGTTAGCTCGACTGACCCAACGTCTTCGAACTCAAAATTTATTACCTCTTCTCGTCGGTTACGGACATGTGCGAGAAACCCGATCCTTAGTGTCTTGGAGTCAGAATCTGGTGATGGCTTCCAGACCACGTGTGTGGGAGGAACAACGGTAAAACCTCACGGTGGCCGGTCGTTTTCCGCGAAGTGCGGGGAGAAGTAAACACAAAAATAATGAGCCATTCGATCGAAGAGGAAGTTTCCACTTTACAGTGCCTCTTGGTGTTTTGTTGACCAGGAGAATTCGCGTCCCTGTGTGTCAGGCTTCTCAGGGGCTCTACGAGTTCGGCCAGGCGAGGGATGAATCTGCCGCAGTAGTTAACCATTCCGAGAAGGCTCCTGACTTCTGTCGGGTTTCTCGGCGGTGTCATTTCAGCTACTGCTGCTACTTTGTCTGGGTCTACACTCACTCCCTCGGCCGAAAACACGTGTCCGAAGAATTTGAGGACTCGAGCACCGATGACACATTTTTTCTTGTTGAGTGTGAGTCCTGCATCTTCAAAACGTTTCAGCACTAAGCGCAGACGGCGGTCGTGCTCTTGAATTGTGCGCTCTGACACTAGGATGTCGTCGCTTACGTTGATGACGCCATCTTCATCTGGCAGGACTTGTCTGAATGCGTCCTGGAATATTTCTGCTGCGGCATTCACGCCAAAGAGTAATCGTTTATATCTTCTGAGACCGCAGTGTGTGGCGAAAGTGGTTATGACTCTTGTCTCTTCGTTTAATTCAAGCTGGTGGTAGCCCTCATTGAGGTCAAGCTTCGAGAAGTATGCAGCTCCGTTTAGTATGTTTACTATGTCTTCTGCGGTAGGCATGACATGACGAACGCGCGTGATTGTTGTGTTGGGTTCTCGCATGTCGATGCACATTCTCACCGCTCCGTCGTTCCGAGGCTTGGGAACTAGGACGACAGGGGAAACCCATGGTGTCGGTCCTGTCATTGACTCGATGATGTCGAGTTCCTCCAGCCGTGACAGCTCAGCTTCTAGCGCTTTTCTTAACCGAAAGGGAATCCGCCGATGCTGACGGGCGGCGGGCTGCACGTCTTTCGAAATCTCTAGTTTCACTTGGAAGTCCTTGAGCTTACCGAGTCCATCAAACAGCTTTGGAAATTCCTTTACGGCGTCGACGGAAGACTTCTCGGCAATGTTCTGCACAACGCTGACGAGTTGTAGTTCTGTGGCTGTCTGGTAGC
This sequence comes from Ornithodoros turicata, assembly GCF_037126465.1. Classification (NCBI taxonomy): domain Eukaryota; kingdom Metazoa; phylum Arthropoda; class Arachnida; order Ixodida; family Argasidae; genus Ornithodoros; species Ornithodoros turicata. The sequence goes on along the minus strand of NC_088202.1, from coordinate 128,294,084 downwards.
TCAAAAGGGATGTCTGTGACCCTTTTACAACGTACACTGGTGTTCTCGTTTTCGTTTCTCGGGCACTGAACTCAGCAACGAATGTTCCCAGCACAGGTATCTCTTAGGTAACACCGTATGGTACGAGACGCGTTGCTGTAGCGTCTAACGATGTTCGGAGCTGTTTACGCCAGGTTTGCTCTCCTACAACGTTGACCCCAGCTCCAGTGTCCAGGTAAAAGTCAATTGACGTATCGTTAACCTTGACGGTGACAACTGGAAGCTTGCTCGTGTTGGTTCGCACATGAAACAGTGACTCATCTGAGCCCGGGGCTTGCAGAGGGTCTGCTGTGGAGGTCGATGCAGCCAGGGATCGCACTGTTTCCTTTGTCTCTCTAGGGCTTCTGCACCATTTAGCGAAGGGGTTTTTCTTCTGACACTTATGACAGGTCTGTCCCCAGGCTGGGCAGTTTGTCTTGCCACCTTTGTGGGGCCAGGTCCTTCCACATGCTGAGCACTTCTCTGCTTGGGTGTCTTCAGTGTGGTTTTGTTTCGGACGATTTCGTTGGTGATTTTTCTTCGGAGGCGGACCCTCATGCGGCTGCTTCTTTGGTGTGATCTTCTGCACAGGTTGGGCTGACGTTGGGCTCTCTATGCTGCTAGCTTGCATTTCGGAGATCTCGATGCTGCGTCCCGTGCTAAGAAGTTTCTCCAGCGTGATGTCCGTCTCGCGAAGTGCAGCCCTGCGCAGTTTCTGCGACGATGTGCCTTCTATGATCTGCGAGACTATCTCGCCCTCAATAGCGGTGAACTCACACGTTGCACTCAATCTTCTGAGTGGGACTTGAAACTGGTCCAACGTCTCTCCAGGCTCTTGTCTGGCCTGTCGAAACACATGTCGCTCGAGAACTGTATTCTTCTTAGGGGCCAAGTGCTCTGTCAGGCATTTGACGGCTGTCTTGTAATCCGTTCCCGTGTAGAGCGATAGGAATATGTCGTACACTGCTTCGCCGGCATAGTGGAGCAGCATTGCACGTTTGCGCTCTGCATCTTTGGCATCGGCCGCCAAAATGAAGTTCTCGAACCGAGCTAACCACTTGGTCCAACGCTGAGCGAGCGAGGACACTTCTGAGTGCGGGTCGAACGGTGGAAGGGCTGGTAGGGAGCTCGTCATATGGCTTACTTGACGCGGCTGCGCGGCGTCTGTCGAGCCTGCTTCTTGGCTTTGTTGTCCCGTTGCTTCGGACATGGGCTTCTCCAACGGTGGATTAACATCCCATCCTCGTCGCCAGTTTTTTGTAGTGTCTTGTCAGGACTTTCTGTATCGTGCCCAACGTTGAATAGAACAACGACAGAGGCTCCTTTCCGTCCGTACACTTCAATGCCTTATTTTCGACCCCCTCATACATCTACATTTTCTCCCATCGTATCTGTTTACAGATCATCGTGTGGGATCGACGCGCCTACGTGGCGGTGTGTATCAAGTTACTTCGATGCCATCCGTGCATGTGATATTATATGTTCGGTTATACGAACACTACAGTTAGGTTCCGCTGGATGCCTGGCACTTTCTCGTGCGTATTTGCTACTGTGCTTCACGTGTGCACGTTGTTATAATCTGTGTCAATATAGAGCATTGAGCACAGTTAATTTGTGAGTTGCTCTCGAATGTTGGTAAGTCTGCGTACTTCTTTCGCACACTTTCAGTTCTTTGTTTTGCTTAACGTTAGATAGCTTTGTCTTGCCGGTACTTTCTCATCCACATATGTTACGATGCTTCTTGTGTGCATTGTTTGTCTATAATGTATGAAAATAATGTGTATAGCGCAGTTAATTTACAGGTTGCTGGTAGAATGTTGGTAAGAGTGCGTACTTCTTTCACCGACTTTCAATTCTTTGTTTTGCTGAGCGTTAGATAACTTTGGCTTACTGGTACTTTCTCATATGTGGTTATTACTGTGCTTCAGTGTGCATTGGCTGCTTAATATGTGTACCAGTAGATCGTTGAACACTGTTAATTTACAGGTCACTCTCGAATGTTGGTAAGAGTGCGTATTTCTTTCACACACTTTCAGTTCCTTGTCTTGCTTAGCGTTAGATAGCTTTGCCTCGCTGGTACTTTCTCATCCATATATGTTATGGTGCTTCTTGTGTGCATTGGTTGTCTATGATGTATGAAAATAGTGTATATAACACAGTTAATTTTCACGTTGGTCTAGAATGTTGGTAAGAGATCGTCGTACTTCTTTCGTCCACGTTCTATGCTTTGTTTTACTTAGCGTTAAATTGCTTGGTGTGCTGCTACTTTCTCACGTATATTTATTACTGTGCTTCTGGTGTACATACCTTGGTCAATATGTGTGCCTAATATATATATATATATATATATATATGTTTTTAACTCAAACGTCGCCATGCCAGTACTGGACAGCTGTTTCGGCCTTGTTGGGCCTCATCAACAGTACGCAGGCAGGCAACGTTTGAGTGAATGGCGTCAGAAGGTCACGTAACACGTGATTCCTCCTGTCAGGGTGAGAGGTGAGAGTTACAAACATATATATATATGTTTGTTTGTTTGACACGAGAAACAGACACTGCGTGCAGCCATAGAAGCCATGTTAATCTGTAAGTTTGAATTTCAAACACGTCTAGTATCATTTATTTCTTTCTTTAATGTTTTTTTCCTGCATTATATATATATATATAAGTGAAATAATAAGACTTGGACTACAGATTACAGGAACGTTAACAAAAACTAATTTATTTAATGGGGAATTTAACACATAGATTAAAAAAAGAATGGTCGACGTTTCGACAGTGGCACTGTCTTCGTCAGGACAAAAGAGGTACAAGGGTTGACTATTCTCTAGAGAGCTGGCCTGAGATTTTCCCTCTCCCTCGCGCGCCCCACCCACCCGGAGGGCGCCAATGGGAGGACGCGTGGGCGGGGCGGCGTTGGCTGAGTGCCATCTGGGGGCAGAGGTTCGAACGTAGACGGGGACGTGCTTTTGGCGACGCTACATCCACTGGGTCGTTCCATCCACCACGGCGCTGAGTTGGCCCGTGAGATGACGCTGCTCGATCTGTGAATCTAGGGAGCCTACATGGGTTGCTGCGGACGCACATGGAGGATCCCTATGTGAACCTAGGGACGCGCGTTCCTTGGAACCGCGAAAATGGTCGACGATAAGTACTGAGTTTATTAAAAGCAAAAACGAGCGAACACAGGAGCCGTCAAAATCCGTCAATTCAATCCACGAAAACAGAAAAAAGAAAAAAAAAAAGAGACAGAAATGACTCAGTACTTATCGCCGACCGTTTTCGCGGTCCCAAGGAACGCGCGTCCCTAGATTCACAGATCGAGCAGCGCCATCTCACGGGCCAACTCAGGGCCGTGGTGGATGGAACGACCCAGTGGATGTAGCATCGCCAAAAGCACGTCCCCGTCTACGTTCGAACCTCTGCCCCCAGATGGCACTCAGCCGACGCCGCCCCGCCCACGCGTCCTCCCATTGGCGCGCGAGGGAGAGAGAAAATCTCATGCCAGCTCTCTAGAGAATAGTCGATGGCCGAGGCTTATATTCTGGGTCGCACATCGCCGTTGCGTGGTGACCGGCACATTTGTGGCATTTCGGGCGGGTTCTACAATGTCTTGCAGCGTGATTCGGCTTGCAACATCTGAAGCATCGGCGTTGCTCTGCTAATACGTGTTTCTTTTCGGCAAGAGACTTTGTGCTTGTACAATCTGCTATCGCATGGCTTGTCATGTTGCAAAAGAGGCAGCGTTCATTTCCCTTGCCTGCCTTGACCATATTTTGCAATGTGACCACTGGACGACCATTCGCCGGTCTAAATTTGCGAAAGTGCGGCGTTTTTGTGGGGTCATGTTCGGGAGGAGATTGAAAGGTACGCTGGGTGAGTTCTTCGCGGTGCCTTACTTCGTTTCCTAGGAAGGTCAGTAATGACTTCAACGCGTTGTTGTGACACGATGTGCCTGTAGGGGCTGATGTCGAAGCGGTTGATGGCGTTTTCTCGGTAAGTACACGGCTAAAATGCAATGCCATATCCATCGGAAGAGATCTCAGCAAGATCGGGTACAGCATAGAGCAGTAAGACTCTGTAGTAGTGCCAAGGCAGTTCAGTCCTCGAATGTGAGCCTGGACTGTGTCATATAGCCCTCGTAAGTCGTAGAGATGTCGGCTCGAACGTACGGGTTCGATATCCGCCAGGCTTTTGAGGTGTTCTTGGATTAGTAGATTGTCGTTGCCGAAACAATTGCGGAGAATCTCGACGGCAGATTCGTAAGTGCCAGGAGTCAACTGTAGGCCTTCCACGGCGTTCGCAGCTTCCCCTTGTAATGCTAAGGTAGAGAAACAGATACTCATGGACCGATGCGATAGCACCAGAGGACACGTGTTTCGCCGTGTTTGCGGCTCGTCAGCCCTGACTGAGGAGTGCTCAGTCACTCTGCCAGGCCTACACAGGCCTACTCTGCATCCTTGTATGTGCGGCATGACATGGCATAGGCCTACTTCGGCATCGCGACCAGACCGTTTTTACCTGAGTTCAGTGCTCAGACCTCAGCTTTCGCGATGTGAAGTGCTCAGCTTGCCGCTTCCTCGTCTCTGTGATCGTTCCCCCGTGCTCCTGACACTTGAAGTCCCTGGTAACATTCAGAAGTCCACCCCACGCTGGCGGCTGGACACTACATTGCTGGCCTCACCAGATGTGAGACAGGTGATAGCTGATTTCCTCAAAGTCCATCTTGACGGAAGTAAGGCGTCACTATCGCATTGGCTGCGCTTAAAACTTGAGCTACAAAGACTCTTCATTCATTGGGGCAAAGTACATGCTCGAGAACGTACTACACAACTTAACTACCTCGCCGAGAAAGCCCTGGTGGTAAGGCGCGGTGCTCCTTTGACTCTTCTTATGACAGAGTATCTTCGTTGGTTAGAAACCAGACACCTTGAACTTATGCGTCGTTCGTCTTTCGCGTCTCAAATCGTATTTTCGCATTCTAATGCAGTAGCTGGGCCAGAAACACTGCGTTACCTACACAGCTCACAAGTTCGCCAAAATCAGCAAATGATGTCCCGCTGTTTTTTTACCAGATGCGACTTTAACGTCAGAACCGACGCGCCATTCGCCAGAACCATTCGCCAGATAATGCAGCAGCATGTTTTCAACCAGGAGGACACGCGTGCCGTTCCACCGTCCAGTTTCACTGCTTTTAACCACTGTCCAATGCTCAGCACACCTGAGATTTCCGCCCTTCAAAGGGATTTTATACCCTAAGAACTTGATACGTCCGTTAAGAAGCTGAAACCGGGTAAATGCCCTGGTCCGGGAGGTACCCGGGTTCGAATCCCCGTGCCGCCTGTGCTGTCTGGGGTTTTTCCTGGGTTTTCCTCAGACGCTTTCAGACATATGTCGGCACAGCTCCCCTAGAAGTCGGCCCAGGACGCACATTTCCCCAGGGCGTCAGTCGTGACGTTGCCCACATACGTGAGGCCGACAACGGCAAGCCCTTTCACCATCACCACCACCACCACCCTGGTCCGGACGGTCTTCCAGCCGAATTTTATGCGACGTTTTGGCCACAGTTACATTCGTACTTTGTGAGCCTTTTTAACAATCTGCTGCTCGGTGGTGCAGTTGAGCCAGAATTTACAATGGGCATGTAGTACTGATACCCAAACCACGGTCAGATCTACAACGCCCTGATTCATGGCGCCCCATTACCTTGCTTAATTACGACTACAAGCATTTGACCTTTGTCATTGCAATCCGCTTACGCGACTGCCTCCCTACGTTGGTGCACCCCGGCCAGTGTTACGCAGTACCTGACCGAAACATGTATTCAACACTTCTGGGCATCACCCAGCTTATTGCCTACACAACCAAACGGCGTGCCTCAGGTTATGTCGTTTCTCTGGACCAGAAGCAGGCGTTTGACCATGTGCGTCACGATTTTCTGTTCTCCCTACTTCGGCATTATTGTGTACCTCATAATGTCATTGCTTTGTTGTGCAACATCTACAAAGCCCAGTCGAGTTGCCTCATACTTAATGGAGAAGTTGGACCGGCGTTCCCCATTCTAAAGGGTGTGAGGCAAGGCTGCCCGCTCTCACCGATTCTTTTCACGCTAGCCATATAGATCCCTTTCTTCGTATGGTGGAGAATGACCCTTTAGTTCAGTGTCTACCGTTGCCCGGCGCAAGTCGATGGAGGATCTCTGCGTATGCGGACGATCTTACGTTGTTCCTTGAGCGACCTGAGGAGCTTGACGCTGTCTTAGAAGACTTTGTCACGTATGGCGCTAGCTCGGGGCCTGCCTTAATTTGACAAAAAGCGCATGTATGAACCTGGGCTTTTCGGCCAGGCCCTTTTGACCCAGGCCCAGGAATGACCTTTTTTAGATCCCTAAAAAAGGTCATTCCCGGAATATCCCCACGGACATAGAAGGCAACCGCCGACGAACACAAAAGCCAGACTCCCGACCGACGATGACCTACTCCAACACTACAGACACCGAAATCAGAGACCCTGGGACACACCTACTGAAAGTTTCCATGCTTTAGTACCGCCACATCCGCCTCAGGCGCGTCTGACGTCACGAACAGTCCCATCGCTTTAAAATGGACAGACGCTGGTCGTCCCCTTCATTCCTGAAGCAGGCGGAGTTTCCGCCGAAACGTCGATTTTGTAATAGCTAAATTTTATCCCTATTTTGTATAATAATAAATCTTAATCTTAACTTATTCCTATTCGTTTCCGTCTTAAGGTTAGTTGATTTATTCATCTATTCATATATACATATTCGTGGCCGTCTGATTCTTCCAATTCAATTGCCTTTTATATATATATATATATATATATAAGCAGGAAAAATCAGAAGACGACAAAGAGCTTACAGGAAAACACAAAGGGGAGCTTATTAAGACATATAGGGATAGGGGTCGACGTTTCGGCTGTCAGCGCTGCCTTCGACGGGACTGGGGTTTGGTGACAAGAACAAGCTTTATATATGGGAGAGGGTTATGTACAAGGGAAAGAGAGCAGCGCATGCGCTTTTGTCATGACTAACATAGGTTGGTGACTAAGTGAAAGGGGAATGACCGGGTCTGTGCAGCAGGACCTTGAGGAAATACCCGTGAGCCTGAAAAAGAGACAAAAGAGTGTATGTATTGTGCTGGATTAGGAATGCAGGTTGCGAATAGTAGAAAGGATTCCTGGATCTTCGTTTATCTGACACTGAAATTTATGAATGAGATAAGACTCACGCTGTTCCCTGAGCCGCTGGGAAAGAAAGCCTGACTGCAGGATGAAAATAGATATATTGGTAATTGAGTGTCCTGGTTTACTGAAATGGCGCGACACTGGCAGATTAGGTTTCTTCGCGACGTCAGATTTGTGGTTATTGAATCGCGTTCTAAATGAAGTAGCTGTCTGTCCGATATATTGGGCGTTGCATTCATTACATTGAAGAAGATAGACAACATTGGAAGAATTACAGTTAAAGTCGCCATTAATGTTGACCCGATAATTTGAATTGGTACTATCTGCAGAGTTAGCGGCTTGCATTGATTTACAAATTTGGCATCTAGTTGCATTACAAGGGTGGCAACCAATGTTATTTTCTGGAAGTTTGTTAATTTTGGCATTTACTAGTCTGTCTTGGATGTTCCGCGCCCGGCGATAACTTACGCGCGGTGGCTGTGAGAATATTTCCTTCATCCGATCAGATTGTGAAAGAATTGTGTAGTGGCGGTTGAGTATCCGGCTAATGTTAGGAACGCTGCCATTGAATGTGACAGTGAGATTTACTGCAGAATTACCATTGGCTCGAGGAGATCTTTGGAGCAATTGTTGGCGATCTGTGGATCTTGCTCTGGCTATAGCGTCTTTAACAAGTTTGTCCGGGTATTCACGATCAATGAAGGTTTGTTCTAGTCGTTGGAGATGGTTGTCTAGTTCGGCATCGTTAGTGCATATTCTGCGGTAGCGCAATGCCTGACTATAAGGTATGGCTAATTTAGTATGCCTTGGATGGCAACTGCGGAACGATAAGTATTGCTGAGCATCTGTAGGCTTCCGGTACAGATGCTTCCGGTACATACAGATGCTCAGCAATACTTATCGTTCCGCAGTTGCCATCCAAGGCATACTAAATTAGCCATACCTTATAGTCAGGCATTGCGCTACCGCAGAATATGCACTAACGATGCCGAACTAGACAACCATCTCCAACGACTAGAACAAACCTTCATTGATCGTGAATACCCGGACAAACTTGTTAAAGACGCTATAGCCAGAGCAAGATCCACAGATCGCCAACAATTGCTCCAAAGATCTCCTCGAGCCAATGGTAATTCTGCAGTAAATCTCACTGTCACATTCAATGGCAGCGTTCCTAACATTAGCCGGATACTCAACCGCCACTACACAATTCTTTCACAATCTGATCGGATGAAGGAAATATTCTCACAGCCACCGCGCGTAAGTTATCGCCGGGCGCGGAACATCCAAGACAGACTAGTAAATGCCAAAATTAACAAACTTCCAGAAAATAACATTGGTTGCCACCCTTGTAATGCAACTAGATGCCAAATTTGTAAATCAATGCAAGCCGCTAACTCTGCAGATAGTACCAATTCAAATTATCGGGTCAACATTAATGGCGACTTTAACTGTAATTCTTCCAATGTTGTCTATCTTCTTCAATGTAATGAATGCAACGCCCAATATATCGGACAGACAGCTACTTCATTTAGAACGCGATTCAATAACCACAAATCTGACGTCGCGAAGAAACCTAATCTGCCAGTGTCGCGCCATTTCAGTAAACCAGGACACTCAATTACCAATATATCTATTTTCATCCTGCAGTCAGGCTTTCTTTCCCAGCGGCTCAGGGAACAGCGTGAGTCTTATCTCATTCATAAATTTCAGTGTCAGATAAACGAAGATCCAGGAATCCTTTCTACTATTCGCAACCTGCATTCCTAATCCAGCACAATACATACACTCTTTTGTCTCTTTTTCAGGCTCACGGGTATTTCCTCAAGGTCCTGCTGCACAGACCCGGTCATTCCCCTTTCACTTAGTCACCAACCTATGTTAGTCATGACAAAAGCGCATGCGCTGCTCTCTTTCCCTTGTACATAACCCTCTCCCATATATAAAGCTTGTTCTTGTCACCAAACCCCAGTCCCGTCGAAGGCAGCGCTGACTGCCGAAACGTCGACCCCTATCCCTATATGTCTTAATAAACTCCCCTTTGTGTTTTCCTGTAAGCTCTTTGTCGTCTTCTGATTTTTCCTGCTTATTTCATTCTCGTGGTCAACCGCCCTCCTAAGCTTCTAATCTATATATATATATATATATATATATAGGGTGAGGTAAAAGGATTATCAAACGGCCACGAAGTTTTACAGAAGTTCAAAAAAAGACGCGGAAACAGATTTTAGGGAAGTTAAAAACACTAGTTTATTACATGGGGAGACGTTAAAAAGTAAAATGGGCAAGGGGTCGACGTTTCGACAGTGGCACTGTCTTCGTCAGGACAGAAGGTCCTTTTGTCCTGACGAAGACAGTGCCACTGTCGAAACGTCGACCCCTTGCCCATTTTACTTTTTAACGTCTCCCCATGTAATAAACTAGTGTTTTTAACTTCCCTAAAATCTGTTTCCGCGTCTTTTTTTGAACTTCTATATATATATATATATATCTTGAGAAGTTGGAGTTGGATCGGACGGCTACGTAATTATAGTTGAAATAAATGGGAGACAGAAGACGAACGTAGGGGAAGTAACAAAAAAGGGGTTTATTAAAACTTAAAAATCATAAAAGTTAGGGAGGATGTCTACGTTACGGCGGAAGCTCCGCCTTCTTCGGGACAAAAGAGCTAAATGTGGCCACGAGGCTGATAAGGGGCTTGAGAATGACGTGGTCGGTTGGGGGAAATTCCCGCCACCTGGCGGTTGTCAATTGGGGAAATTCCAGAGCGTTTTTGTGTCAGGTCCAGGAGTGGGGTCATCGTCCTTGTGGGTCAGTGGGGATTTTGATCTGATCAATCCCCCAGATCAAAATCCCCACTGACCCACAAGGACGATGACCCCACTCCTGGACCTGACACAAAAACACTCTGGAATTTCCCCAATTGACAACCGCCAGGTGGCGGGAATTTCCCCCAACCGACCACGTCATTCTCAAGCCCCTTATCAGCCTCGTGGCCACATTTAGCTCTTCGGCCACATTTAGCCAAAAGTGACATCCGGATATATATATAATGAAAAAAATAGCCAGAGCTCTTTGGCTGCACGTATAGCGTATGTTTGTAACTCAAACGTCGCCATGCCAACAGCTGTCCAGTACTGGCATGGCGACGTTTGAGTTACAAACATACGCTATACGTGCAGCCAAAGAGCTCCGGCTATTTTTTTTTTTTCATTTTATACTTCACTGGCTTTGCACTGGACTTTCAGTGAGTGAGTTATCTCACCCTGACGGGAGGAATCACGTGTTACGTGACCTTCTGACGCCATCCACTCAAACGTTGCCTGCCTGCGTACTGTTGATGAGGCCCAACAAGGCCGAAACAGCTGTCCAGTACTGGCATGGCGACGTTTGAGTTACAAACATATATATATATATATATATATAGGTCGAGGGAAGTACAAAAGTCAAACGGCCACGAAGTTTTACAGTTGTGGAAGGAAAAAGACGCGGACAACAGATTTTAGGGAAGTTAGAAACACTAGTTCATTTAATGGGCAGAAATTAAAAGTTGAATGAGAAACGGGGTCGACGTTTCGACAGTGGCACTGTCTTCGTCAGGACAAAAGAGGTCTTTTGTCCTGACCAACAAGTCCGACGGCAGGCTGCCACCCGTGCAATGGTCGCAGATTATGCAAACTAATGCGAAGTGCCCACGTGCTTAACAGCACAAATTCTAATTTCTTCGTCAAAATTCATGGTGACTTGGACTGCAATTCATCCAACGTCATTTATGCCATTCAGTGCAACGCGTGTCAAGCACAATACGTAGGTCAAACCAAAACATCTTTTCGGATCAGGTTCAACAACCACCGGTCGGACGTTAATAAAAAGCCAAATCTTTCTGTTTGTCGTCATTTCAACCAGCCTGGTCATTCAATAAATGACGTCGCCCTTTTTATTCTTCAATCAGACTTTAGCTCCGATAGAGGCAGGGAACAACGCGAGTCTTACCTCATTTACAAATTCCAATCAATCATTAACGAAGATCCCGGTGTACTTTCAACAGTAAGGAATCTGGTCGTCTAGATGGGATATACTTTCCCATTTTTTTCCTTTTTTTTTTCAGCTATGGCCTCAGTACAGCTCACCCTGAGCTGGCTGCCCAAGAAAGATGACATCACCACACGGACGTGACCTTGTGGAATGTTCCAGAATATGACTCAGACAACTGCCACGTGGCATACTTGCACCGATTGGGACGTCACTCAGGAAACCTATTTAAGCAATATGCAACCCTTGGACTATTCTCTAGAGAGCTGGCCTGAGATTTTCTCTCTCCCTCGCGCGCCAATGGGAGGACGCGTGGGCGGGGCGGCGTCGGCTGAGTGCCATCTGGGGGCAGAGGTTCGAACGTAGACGGGGACGTGCTTTTGGCGATGCTACATCCACTGGGTCGTTCCATCCACCACGGCCCTGAGTTGGCCCGTGAGATGGCTCTGCTCGATCTGTGAATCTAGGGACGCGCGTTCCTTGGGACCGCGAAAACGGTCGGCGATAAGTACTGAGTCATTTCTGTCTCTTTTTTTTTCTTTTTTCTGTTTTTGGTGGATTGAATTGACGGATTTTGACGGCTCCTGTGTTCGCTTGTTTTTGCTTTTAATAAACTCAGTACTTATCGCCGACCATTTTCGCGGTCCCAAGGAACGCGCGTCCCTAGGGTCACATAGGGATCCTCCATGTGCGTCCGCAGCAACCCATGTAGGCTCCCTAGATTCACAGATCGAGCAGCGCCATCTCACGGGCCAACTCAGCGCCGTGGTGGATGGAACGACCCAGTGGATGTAGCGTCGCCAAAAGCACGTCCCCGTCTACGTTCGAACCTCTGCCCCCAGATGGCACTCAGCCAACGCCGCCCCGCCCACGCGTCCTCCCATTGGCGCGCTCCGGGTGGGTGGGGCGCGCGAGGGAGAGGGAAAATATCAGGCCAGCTCTCTAGAGAATAGTCCCATGCTTTCTACCGAACGTGGTGCGCACAGCAAGCTGTCACACGGTGACTGTGCTGCACACAAGCCAACATCGCGAAGCGGTGAACGACATGATGGAGCGAATTTGGAACTTGGACAGCATCGGCATACTTTGCGATGAGACAGACGCAGCACAGCATCGCTTTGTCCTCGATAACTTCAACACGTCCATTCAGTTGAAGAACGACAGGTATTCAGTTGCCTTGCCGTGGAAACCAGTTGTGTCAATGCAAGACAACAAGCACATTGCGGAGAAACGTCTTTCACAAGTCACGAGGCGTCTAACCAATTCACAAGGGTTAATGGCGAGATACGACGCAGCCATACGTGAATATCTTGTCTCTGGAGTAGCCGAAAATGTTACCCAGGAAATGGATCTGGCCCAAAATACAGCATACATATACTACATGCCGCATCACGCAGTCATCAGGGAGGATCGAATAACTACAAAGGTGAGGATCGTCTTCGACGCAACCTCTCATGAAGCTGGCACCAGCTCGCTCAATGATAATCTGAACGCGGGCCCCAACCTAAATCCGGATATCATGCCACTACTTATGAACTTCCGCCTTTATCCAGTAGTCTTGGTATCGGATGTACAGAAGGCATTCCTACAGATCGCCATACACGAGGATGACAGAGACGCGCTTAGGTTGCTGTGGTACAGCACCACGCCGGTAGACGGCCAGCTACTACCTAATGTTGAAACGTGGCGCATGACTAGGGTGACTTTCGGCACGGCCCCTAGCACGTTCCTCCTGGCAGCCACGTTACAGCACCACATCCAGCGGCACGCCAGCGAGCATCCGAGACTAGCAAGGATACTTGAAAATTCCATTTACGTGGACGACGTCATTTTTGGTGCGGCAAACGAGGAGGAGGCAGCGGAGATGTACACCGAAACCTTACAGCTGTTTGGAAAGGCTTCCATGAAGCTCCAAAAATGGGGTTCGAACAGTTATGCGATGCGCGAGAAGTTTAAGTCAGAACCGGCTGCTGTTTTGATTGGAAACACAACGAAAGTACTTGGCATTCCTTGGAACCAGGAGCAGCACACGCTGTCTCTCCCACTTGACTTCCAGCGCGCATCAGGAGAGTACAACGGCATGACCACGAAAAGACAGGTGCTGCGCTCTGTGGCACAAATATATGACGCATTGGGCTTCATCCTTCCGTACACCGTCACCAGAAAGATGCTCCTACAGGAAATCTGGAAGCACGGGTTGGAGTGGGATGCTCCGCTACCAGATGATCTCGCTCGTAAATGGGCCGTAGTGGCACAACGAGCTCCAGGATCTCAAAGACATTGAAGTACCACGTTGTTACTTACCGGACATGAACACTGAGATCCAGCCACAGCTACACTTTTTCTCTGATGCTAGCCCCGGCGCGTACGGTACCGTTGTTTATCTACGTCTCGGCGGCTGCGCGGAGGTATACAAAACACAACTGATTGCAGCAAAATCAAGAATAGCGCAAGTGAAGGAGGTTACTCTAGCTCGCATGGAACTACTTGGTGCGCAGATGTCAGCTCGTCTCGCCAGCTACTTGCGGGACAATTTCAAGCTCACCACTTCCGATTTCTTTTGAACAGATTCAATGATTGCTTTGCAATGGATACGAGGGGACGCAAACCGCTGGCCGCAGTTTGTGCGCAACAGGGTCACAGAAATTCAACAGAAATGAGAGAAAGATCGATGGAGATACGGGGGAACAGAAGCAAATCCAGCCGACTTGTTGACGCGAGGAACAAGTCCCAAGAAATTGCTTCAGTCGAAGCTGTGGTGGAAAGGACCATCATGGCTGGCGGAATCTGATGACAAATGGCCATCTCCTGAAGTCAATGAGATGACACGCACTCACGTTCATAAAGAGCAGGTTGTGCTCCAGACCATCGCACCATAGTGCTCGGATCCAGTGATGGATCTGGGACGATTCAGCAATGTCAATAACCTCCATCGTGTAACAGCGTGGATAATTCGATTCACCAAGAACTCCAGACCAATAGGTCGGATCAACGGTCCCTTAAGCGCTAGTGAGATTCAACAGGCCGAACGCTAATGGGTAAGGCAAGAACAAAAATCTGCATTCGCGGACGAAATCAGCGCACTCGGAAGCAACATCGAAGTTGAAAGATCTAAGGCCATTTATTGACGACGACGGCATCCTCAGACTTGGAGGACGAATGGGTGGTAGTCGGCAAACATTTTCGGAATGTCATCCAATCATACTGCCAACTCACTCGCATTATGCGCGCCTTTTAATTTTACAGTCTCATCGACAAGTTTTCCCACTGCGGAGTGCGTGATACTTTAGTGCAGCTACGCGAAAGGTTCTGGATACTCCGAGCACGCCAACAAGTCAAGCGAATACTACGAGGTTGCATGACATGCAGAAGAAACGACGCAAGGCATCTGTTATTGATTACTCTTTTCACTCTAGCGTCACATCACTAAAGCGTTCCCTCGACCTGGCACCACTTGCTTCGCGTCGTAAATTCTCCCGTCTTTGTCTTTTTCATAAGTTCATACATTCTCCACCATTGAGCAGCACATACATCTCACCTGCTTCACACATCTCTCGGCGTCGAGATCACCCTATGAAAGTACAGCTGGATGTCGCCCACACGTCATACTTCCTGGAATCTTTCTTCCCCCGCAGCAGCAAAGATTGGAATGACCTTCGCAAAGCCTTGGCCATCATCGATAATACAGACACATTTCGAAATCATCTACGTACATTTATGTTCTCCTGATGTTTGCTGTGCATCATTTCATTTTTTCCATATGCCAACTATGTACCCTCATGTAATGCCCGCAAGGGCCCTTGAGGTATTATTAATAAATAAATAAATAAATAAATCTGGAACAACCTGATGGCCAACTTCCACCTGACAGAGTGACGATGAGTCATCCCTTCGAGGTCACCGGCATCGATTTTGCGGGACCAGTAATGTTGAAGCGAAGGAGGAACTACCACAAGAGCTATTTTGTCCTCTTCACTTGTGCCGTCACAAGGGCTGTGCACCTAGAGCTGTGCGAGGACATGTCGGCGATCAAGTTCTTGCAAGCCTTCCGAAGATTTACAGCTCGTAGGGGAATCTGCCAAACCATCTACTCGGACAATGCCTTGACGTTCAAAAAGGTCGCAAGAGAAATTCGGGACATACAGAGGATCTTAACGGACCCACTGGTGCAGGACTATTCTTCACGTAACGGAATCCGCTAGAAATTCATACCGGAGCGCGCACCATGGTGGGGTGGCTTTTATAAAAGACTAATAAGATCCGTAAAATCAGCATTGAGGAAAACCCTGTCCAGGAACGTCGTAGACTTCATCGAAATGCAAACTATGCTGGCTGAGGTGGAGGCGATGATGAACTCAAGACCTATAACCTTTGTTTACAACAAAAACTCCGAGCCGACACCTCTCACTCCAGCAACCATGATAATGGAAAGACGTGTACTCGCACCACCATCGACGGAATCCACCACATCGCGGAACACAATCCATGACCCATCGTCCACCGAGATAAGGGAGACATGGAGAAGACAGCAGCACTACGTCAATGCAGTATGGAATAGGCGGCAGCAAGAATACCTCTCGGAACTACGTTCTGCATACCACTCCAAAGGGACACACGACTGCGACGTACGAACCGGAGATGTAGTTCTCGTCAAAGAGCCCAACTGTCACAGGCTTCAATGGAAAACGGCCCTCGTTGATAAAGTTTTCACAGGTTCAGATATACGAGTTAGGGTATGTCTGATCAGAACTCCTGGTAGAACGACACTCAGGAGACCCGTCCAGCACGTCTACAAGCTCGAGTCACAAGAAAAATAGTCGAAACCTTGAAACACTACGTCGTTCTCATCTGTGGGTGGCAGGCTGTTGAATACTATGTTGAAGACGACGACTCAGCGCCTGCACGCCCAAGCGATTGCTCACGCTTATTCATTCTTCTCCTAAGCACCATCCAATAAACATTGTCACCTACTTGCTCTCCCTGTACTGTATTCCGAACAGACAGGGGAACCGACAACGACGACTCAAAAGCAGCAAATGAACACTTTATTCCACATTGAGAAAGTGGAAGAAGCGATAACAAGTTCACTGGCTGGTTTTGAGTTGTCGTCGTCGGTTCTTGTCCCCTCTCTCTGTCCTGTCTTCCTCTTATCAGTTCTCTCATGTTCAAGGAGATGTTTCCGTTCAATGGAAAGTCGGTTCAAGCAAGATGCTGAAATCATTACACTGCACCGCGATAAAATAAAGAAATATGTGGGCACTGTGTGCAGCAGATGTGCAGCCACAGGTGGCTCAATTTACACAATAATTTAAAAGAATAATGTGCCTGGACTGCTCAAAGTATTTACGGAAGTAGTTACAGTATTTAAACACTGTCATAATGTAATTATATTTTGTATTTAATTACTTTCATCATCAAGTATTTATAGACAGTATATAAATAAATGAAATCATGTAGTATTTTGTATTTATATTTCAATATCCGAAAAGTGTATTTATGCCCATCCCTGACTCTGATACACCGTTGACATATGGGATGGTGACGATGCCGCGTCGGAAATCGTCTTTCCTTCGGGTCCTTGGTTCGTGCATGCGTTTTCGTGTGTTCTCAAAGAAACGTAGCGGGTATCCTCGTTCCATGAGTGACTCCTTGATTGTCATCTCCTCGGACGTACGTTGTTCCGGGCAAGAGGCGAAATCTTCACAGCGCTGAAGCAGGGTTCTCACTACACTGCTTTTGTGTTCAGTCGGATGGTAGGATTCGAAATTTAGGAAGTTACCAGTATCACAGGGCTTGCGGTAGACGGAAGTTTGAATCAGGCGGGTGGTGAGCCTGGGTACGGACACGTCCAGGAAGGGGAGCCGCTTCTCCTGTTCAAGTTCGTAAGTGAACTGAATAGGCGGTTCAATGCTGTTCAGGGTCGAATGGAATTCGTCTAGGAGGTTGCGATTTAGGATTACGAAAGTGTCGTCGACATACCGTCGGTAGAACTTGATGTTGTGGGTAAACTGTTGAAAGGCAGATTCTTCAACATATTCAACGACGAGATTAGCCATTGTCACGGACACCGGGCTGCCCATCGGACAACCTTCAATCTGATGGTAAATCTGCCCCCAGAACGAAAAGTGGAATTGGTTCAGGCAGAAGCGTAGCAGGATGATAATGTCCTCCACCGTGACAGACGTACATGTGCGAAGGGTGCTGTCAGTAGTATAATTATATGTCCTATAGCCAAGAGTTTTCTCTAATCCGATTTCAATCCAATTCGAATCCAATTCTAAGCCATAATCCAGTTCTAATCCAATTCTAAGCCATAATCCAGTTCTAATCCAACACAAGCCAAATCTAAAGCCATCTGATTGGCCGCCATTAGCTCCGCCCACTTCACGTTGATTGGCCCATGCTAAGCCTACTGATCTTTGATTGGCTGACCGTAGCTGCGCTCCTTTGTGCTAATTACTCGGCTCTGCCTACTTCACGCTGATTGGTGCATGCGTATCGCTGAGCACAGCTTCGCCCCTTTATGCCAATTAACTGGCTCCGCTGATTGGTCCATTCAAAGCCTACTGATCACTCTCCACATTTTCCAGACATTCTAAGCCCTCTGATTGGCCGTCCCCAATTTTTGCCTACCGATTGGCCCGTTCTATGCCCACTGACTGGCTAAGCCCGCTGAACATAGCCTTCATTAGCGCCCGCCAGATGGCGCGCTGAGCAGCGACCCTGCTGTGGCTTTATCTCAGACAGAGAGGGAAAAAATGCGTTTCAATGTTTATTGAGTACATGTTTGGAAAAACCATGGCGGTCTTGGAGAGATTGATTCCTTTAATGCGGGGCGTGGTTCCACGGAAGTGACGGATCATGTAGACGTCTCTGGGACAGCGGCTGAGAAAAATTTCATCCTCCGTGAGTTGACACTTCCACGTGCACTGGATATCTTCGTAGCTATCGCTCACGTCCAGCGAGTCCAAGGCACGTACGCAGCGATCCAGTAGCGTTGCTGTCCAGATTAATGCCGGACCGCATAGGTACCACATGCCACTCCCTGATGGCCAAGATGTCGCCAGGGCATTCATGCACGTACGTGTGCTTATCCTTCTCCAGCTTGATGCTCGCCGGACGGTTGCCGGCGTCTAGCACCAGCGCGCACGAGACAAGCGCGAAGAGAACGAGGTACCACATCCTTCCAGTGACGCTGTCCAAATGACGCTACTCCTTCTCATCCACTGCATTATCTGTGCGGGGGGAAAGAATGCCTGGTGAAATCCCGCTCTCTATGTCATCCACTCGAGCTTACCATATTCGCAGCTTCCGTACGGGTAGGAGTCCACGTCATTGTAGAGGTATCGTTTGTCGTCGTACGCCATCAGACTTCTTTTCACATTTCTGATGGTGTACATGCACTGTTTCTTTCCCACTATTGACAACTGTTCGTGCGATACGCTAGTGTGCTTTAATAGGGTATCGTGGTACGTATCATGGAGGAGGTGTTTGCACACAATGTTGTTTTTGACCCCTTTACCTCTTGCTATCTGTTTTCCTCTGGCTAATTTGATGGAATACATTTTGGCTTTCAAGCATATTACTTCCTCAATGGGTGTGCTACCCGTTTCACTTTTGAACGCGCCGAGCCTACCGCGATTCCTCTCGCTGTACAGTGGATGATCCCGATCGAAGGAAGACAAGTCTAAATGGTTGTCGGCGATCGCTCGTAACTGATCTTCGTAGTCCTTACAGAATAGGCCGAGGATCAGAGAGTCCGTGTCAAAGTAGCAGGTAATCACCGGACAAGTGAGCTTACTCAGCAGGGTTTCATAGTAGAACGAGTACATGGTTAACTTACTCAGTTCTAAAATCGTGAAGCCAATCTGCAGGGGGAAATCGTATTGTACTTTTCTTTTGCGCATTTCGTACATGACACAATCGGGGGACAAAATTTCCATTCATACACATTCCGCCCGACTCCCGAGGCGACTCGCCGTCTCCTCATCGAAGGCTACTCGAATATCCCGCATATTAAATTTATTTAGTAGCGTACGCCCGAAGACCGCATTAATTGAGATTTCATAGAAATTTTTCTCAAACGTCGTGCTCGAGGCGATGCGTTTGGCAACATTGTCCTCAATGTAGGGACGCAGGAATGGTGCCTGACGAAATTTTAGAATTCTGTGAATTTTTGTAACCCTCATGCCCAGTCTACAATAGAGCGCGAGCAGCGCGTAATGAACAACGTACTCGACCTTGTCTTTGCACATGAGCAGCAGCTTTTAGCTGTTCGTGGGCTGATACATTAACTCTTCGAGGGGCCCTCGCTGGAATGGTGAGAGCCATTCCATCGGGACGACCGCCTTCTCGGCAGCCAGGGGGAAGTACCGCGTCAGCTCGTGTATAGGTTTTGGATACTCCAAATCGCACACGTACACGTATCCCACGTCCGAATCTGTGGGGTGACGCATAAAATCCACAGAGCTAAAATCCTCGACCCATTCGAAATCGCCGATGGGGTGGTGCTTTATCATACTGAATCCGTAAAGATTGTTGCAATCTATGTACGATATGTACACCTCTTCTTTATCGGGATCGTAGCCATTGCACAGTGGGTTGTTAGCCCGTAAATGACTCCTGCTCGCCTGACAGAGCCCGCCTCTAACACCCGATTCAATGGTTCGGTACATGTCCTCATCGATGATCAGTTCCAATTTTGCCCGCGTGTAATTTAGAGCGCATTGCCACGAATAGGACGCCAGAGAAACGCAATGAAACAATTCCAATCCGCGCGCGTTGTAGCACAGGCGCCGGAAGTGCTGCTTTACGTTAGCATGTAACAGGGCATCCGTTTTCAGGTACAATGCGTTATAATCCCTCAGATTCGAGCATCCAAAATGTTCAAATACGTGCAGCGCGTACTGATAGTCTTCGTCGCTTATATCCTCCCCCGTCAGATCGTTTCGGAAGGCGAATTTTGCCGGCAAAGCCAATTTGTCGTATACCGCAAACAAGCTAACGTGGTTGTACGGGAATACACCTTTACGAAGCAAAATTTCGTAGTCGTCTCTTAATACCTGCTTCAAGCATTAGAACGCCTCTGCGCCCCCCATGGATTTGACGGTTTCGACGAGCTCTCCCAGCGACGAATTTAGGTACTGCATGGTATCTCTGAATAGGAAGGTGCCAATTTCGAACGATTTGATTTTTTCCATGGAACTGGCCACGATGAAGGGAGCTCGCTTCTACCCGAGAATGTGAAATTCCCGCAGTAGTCCAGCCAAATCGTAGGCCAGATTGTGCACCATGATGGGCAGTTTTTCCCGCGTCGTGCACGCCAGATTACAGGGGTTGCACAGCGTTGGGATGTAATTTGTCTCCCCGGCAGTACAACGCTTGGAATGGTCGTGGTGCCGGACACGGGGTAGATCTTGCTCGAACTCCCGCCTACAGTACGCACAGTGGGTGGCAGCTCTGTGCCGTGCTCGTTGCTCATCATTCAGTACCATTTTGGCGGGGCATGCGTTCAGGGCGATCATCTCGTCCCGCATTTCCATCAAAGCTTTCACGCAGTGCGTCCTGATGCGCATGACCTTCGAGTCGTGAGTGCGCACGAGCACGGCACAGAAGCTAGAGGTGACGTGACGTTTCATGCCAACACCACTGGGCGCGAGAGCGCTCTCCGTGTCCAACGCGACGACGTAGTTATACTGCTGCTTGTACTGTATTTTAGTAAATTCTACAGAGTTTTTGCCCGGTTCGCAAAATTCCAATATGATTTCGTTCACGTCCGCGCACAGGCGACGATGTTTTGCCATGCTCTCTTCCTTCAGGAAAGAGCGCGTGAAACGCTCGCATACGAAACGCTTGTCTTTCCTGATCAGTAACCGCTCAAGGGACTTGATTCCAAAAAAATGCTGGTCTATAGCCAATAAGTGAATTTTCTTTTCATACTCGAGTTTGGGGGGTCGCGACACGTGCACTCCCTGATCGACGTACTCGTATACGTACACGGATATCATGTTTTTGTCTTCGAATTCGCCCAGGTCAGAGTAGGAAACGGGAAAGCGATTAGGCCACCAGTACTCCGCTGCGTAATTTTCATATTTTTTTGACCATGTATTCAAACTCTGTGGATGCAGGAGGGCAAGCGTGTTGTATTTAAAACACTCACCCTCCTTACGTGCCGGTAAATGAATGTTTGTTAGCACGTTCCTGCGTTTAGCCAAATGATCGGGAAGCGCCCCATTGCATTCGAATTTTTTCGTTTTCACCGCGGAAATACATATTTGAACGTTTTGGACGTCGGTGGACACGAACCCGCTCCCTTCCCGCTGATAATTTTCAACGCGCCCTGTGGACTCCTGGATCACGTCCATTAGGGTATTCGAGATGGCTCCGTCCCTGTGGACTTCGCGAGCAAACGCCATAAAGTGGGCGATGTGCGCGATTATCTCCCCACGAATTTCCTTTATCATTAAAACACCAGAACAAATGCAAAACCTAAAGGGTATTCGTTGCGCTCTCAATATAACAACCATATCGTGAAAATGACTCATTAAATATTGTCGCAAATCCTCTACTCCCTGATCGTGAACAGATGCCAATAAGACGTACCTTTTAACAACACCTCTAAATGCACTGTCAGTCTGGAAGAAGGGCAGGAAGGATATATCCACGCCGGGGTGCGATCTCATCACATGAGCACACAGTGTAGGAGGTGCACCGTCCCGAGAATCGTCTTCCGATTTATCCTCGATATCGTGAGAGTCAAAAAGCAGTATACACACCTAGGCACTGAAAGTAAAAGGAGCCGTAAAAAATGTGCAACAAGTGAGGCGAATAACTTACTTTTGAAACGAGCTGAAGCAGACTGTTCCCCCCCTGAGGCGCTCGTGTGGCTTATAAACCAGCAGCCATGCTGCATGTCAGAACACGTTGGGGCCATCTGTTTTATATCAAAGCTCGTGTACTCCCGTGCTTTGGAGGTCGTAAATCATGTGTTCCGAGAAATGAGGTCACGGAGCTTCATCGGCCATGCTGCATGTCAGAACACGTTACGGCCATCAGTTTTATATCAAAGCTCGGGTGCTCCCATGCTTTGGTAGTCGTAAATCATGTGTTCCGAGAAATGAGGTCAAGGGGCCTCCGCAGCCGTGGTGCTCGTGTCAACACGTTGGGGCCATGTGTTTTATATCAAACTCGCGTATTCCCATGCTTTGGTGGTCGTAAATCATGTGTTCCGAGAAATGAGGTGACGGAGGAGAAATGAGATCACGGAGCTTCATCGGCCATCCCAACACGTTGGAGCCATCTGTTTTATATCAAAGCTCACGTATTGCCATGCTTTGGAGGTCGTAAATCACGTTTGTCAAGAAATGAGGTCATGGAGCCTTGGCCGCCACGCTACATGTCTCAACAAGTTGGGCCATCTGTTTCGTATCAGAGCTCGCAGTTTGAAGATCGTAAATCATGTTTGCCGAGAAATGAAGTCAGCTAGCTTCAGCAGTCACGCCGCGAGGCCACGCGTATTAAAAAAGTAAACTGTTCTGCCTAATAAGGCAAGTCTATCTTAAGAAAAAAATCTCTACGAGCCCACGTCAAAGTGGACTGCCTGTTATAGCCCTCTCATTTCCACAAGCTCTCGGTAACCAAAAACAAAGGGTTCGCTTATGCACTTTGGTTTCCAAGAAGTTCCAAATGTCCTTCGCGCGCGCGCGCGCATCATATATCACGGGCTGTTCCTGCGTGATTGTGTAAACAACATCGCACCACCCTTGCGCTCCTCCAGGGGCGCTTTATATAAAAGTTGCGATATATACAACTCACTTGAGGTCTGTGAAGCTACTTCCCTCGGTCGACTCCCGGTGAAGCGCACAACGAGAAAGGTACGTTTCACCATTGTCTTCAAGATGAGGAAAGTTAGGTAATACTTGTCCTCATTTTCAGTTCATTCGGCATGCGTATAGAAACTTGCAGTGAGAAGTAAGCGAGATACGTGATCTATTTTCGAGAAGCTGGATAAACTTTAAAGAAACCCGGTGATGGGGACATTCAGAAAATGAGCATTGTTCCGAAGAACGAAAAGCTCGACGTGTTGGACTTACGCAAAGTGGATACTATGTACGGGGAGGCCGTGTACGTGGAACTCCTGATGGATAAACGCGTAAAGGTGTACCTACCCAGTCGTTTTAAGCGACTCACAGATGAAGATTTGCAAGAGATGCGAGAATTACCAGATCTGAAACTAGAGAAGAATGAGAGATTCAGGGATGGTAAAAGAGTCGCATCGCCCGACATCATCTCTACTCACGCAAAGAAGAAGTGACCGCGAGACCAGCGAAAGTCTGAGTCCCATATGTAATCAGCAGTAAAATAAAAATACATGTATTTCTGATTTTAAGAGAAAAGAAAATGTTGCATTGTTGTGATGGATTAGGAAGATAGGCTGATATGGTAGAAACTCTATTGATAGAATGACATGGCAGGGAGCTATAGCGCATATTCATTGACTAAGCAAGTATAGTTTGTGGGGAGCAATAGAGAATAAAGGACACCACACTTTTTTAAGCGACAAACAACTTTTCTAGCATCTTTATTGATTTTAGGTCATTAGCGGCGAGATTATTGGAAAGCAGGGATACAATGCTCTTGAGTGATTTCCCTTTTGCCCACGATGTCGCCACGATACAACAGTACACACCACACATTGGAGAATACAGGCTTTGAATACAGACATCATTATATTCATTGACGGTGAGGCGTTTCAACTCGGGTTCGATGGGTGGCAATCAGAAGGAATCGAAGTAGATGAGGTCATCCTTCATGTTCGCGTACAGAATCTAGTGTGCTCCCCAGCTCGCTGTCGCTGATCGGTGTTCACCACGATACCCGGTCTATACCCGGTCTATCCAGCGCTGGCAGACGGTCGTCTCGAGCGTATACACCACGGAAGAGTGCCGAAGTGTAATCGTTGTACTTCAGGAGTCTCTCGATATCTTGCTCGAACATCGCTAATCCAGTGTGACGTTCCTGTTCTTATCGATGGACATAATTCACACACTGTCGGACAGTATCAATATGGTCATGGGTTCGGCCAAGGCACGTCGGACCGTGAATTGCAGACGAACGTTTCCACGCCTGATCGGTGACAGGTGGACGGAGGATTGATCGGGGTCCAGGTCGTAGTACAGTAGGAACTTGTTTCCAACGTAGTGGCCGTATTCGTAGGAGACGTGCTTCTCACACAGCTGCTCCAAGAGGTTGAAGTAGCTTCGGTGGTTCAGGTTATTGTTGAAGTTGAACGTGTCTATTCGCTGCTTCCCGTTCACGGTGAGCGTCGCCGACTCAATGTCGCAGTTCACAAATCGGTACGGGTCCTGATTGAATGCTCCCTGGTAGGCTAGGGTGGGCACGAATGTGACCACCACCTTAGACGGTATCTTCTCTGGAAATAAATCTTCCAGGCATGCATCCAGGTTGCCAACTGGTAGCGAACAAATACGCGATTCACTTCCGGCCAGCGTGTAGTGAGCCTTGCGCTGCTGCAATTCCGTTTCGTGCCTGAGGAATAGGTTGGGAGACACGGTGATTTTCTTTATGTACAAGGTGGCACTCATGATTTCCACTTTATGCGTGTGCTGCTCCTGATCGGTCTTCATAATGCGGAATTCGTCAGAGCCTTGATAAATAACAAGCCTAATTTCCACTCCGGATATGAGTAGCTTAGGCTGCAGGAAAATGTCCGAGTTGATCTTGGAAACCAGGTCCATGGTCTTGCCACCCCGTGTGGGGTTGTATCGTTCGGTCGGTCCACGAGCGCGAATGTTGTTTTCCGATTGACGCGCTTCTTCTTGCGTGTACAGACCCGCTTTATGTACGGTATTTTGCTCCGTGGTGCTGGCGTGAAGCAAAATATCCAGGTAGCTTCCATAGCTATAAAATCATTATTCGTAATCATGGTCTGATTCAAGAAGACGGCTACGTTCTTGAAAAGCGACCTGGCGAACGCGTTGACGGGGCAGACCTCGTCGTAGGGCGTCCGATCGCTAGCGTGTGTTTCCGGTAGCGAACCATCTCACGTACATTGCGGACTTTCGTCACTATGTACGCGGAGTTTAAATCGAGATAGTGATGCCCCAAATTCGAAAGCTGGAACTCTGTTACGGAGGATATGTCAGCGACCAGGTAGAATACCTCATGTTCCCCCTTCAGTATTTGCCACTGCGTTCCCGGCACGGAAAATAACTGTGTTTCCGACTTATCCAACAGAGGAGTGTCGGGATGTACGACGTTAATCGTGTCCATCTCGCAACTAAATTGTGGCCGCGCAACCAGCGTGATTTATGCTGTCGAAGACGTCCGGTTTTCTCCTCTTCCTTCGCCCAGCCCCTCCGAGGTCGCGGAGAATTTCGTGGCCCGTATCTTTCGCCGATCTTTTAAACGCACTTCGGAAAGAGTCTCTCTCCGACAGATTTTTGGCCACGCGCTTAGCGGCCGCAACAGCCGGCTTTTTTAAGTAGGGTGATACGCGTTTAAAGAGTGGAATAGCCAAACGCCCGAGCTGAGAAAAGAAATTGCCTCCCCTCTGGTACAGGTGCGACCTGTATACCGTCGGAACGCCAAATCCGTAGATTGGTACCGCTTTAGTGTACATGCTTAAAGTGCAGCGTCAGCGTCGATCTACCGCGATTTTGTAGCGGTAGCTTACGACCCGTGTCGTCGCGTATAGAGACGGTGATTGAGGAAATTTCGCGTTGCACTAACTTAAAATACTGAATGGGAACAAAGCTGAAACTGAGTTGTTCTTTTGTTCTATCGTACACGAATGGAATTGATTTCAGTACGGGATGACGCCCGTTTCCCACTACGGAGGGCGTGACGAGAGCCGTGTATATCATAATACACTTAACGGGAAGATCTATGGTCACTTCGTCGACGTGCGCAAGAAGACTGTGCTGGCTGCCTTTCTCGATGTTAGGCGGGCGTACGATACTGTCAGCCACGCTTCTGTCCTCCATGGCCTTGTTGACGCCGCCCTGCCTTTCAGAGCTCTCTCATCGCTTACTGATTTCCTTCATGGACGGGATCTGTTCGTCCGCACAAGCCAGGGGGATACAGACTTTGTCGAGTTGACCCATGGGGTGCCCCAGGGGAGTGTTCTGAGCCCCATCTTATTTAACATTGTTATGGCTGGCCTTCGAGGTTGCGTCGGTAGGAAAGTGGCTATCTCCATCTATGCTGATGACATTTGTATCTGGACCAGCGGTAAATCCCGTCCTGCCCTTCAGCGACGCCTCCAGCTCGCTCTCGATGCTATCCAGCAGTACCTGTCACTGGCGGGCTTAGACATATCGACGGAAAAGACAGTAGTACTTCCTTTTACAAGGCGGAACATGAGGCCCTTCCAGCTTTCCGTCGCTGGCATACCGTTGAAGCACGTGTCTCACCATAGGTTCCTCGGTCTCACTGTTGATGCTAGGCTCTCTTGGCGGAGGCATATTGCAAGCTTGGAGATCAAGATCCACCGTTGGATTGCAGTGATCCGTCGCTTGACAGGCATGAGATGGGGCAGTGACACAAGATCTCTGTTGGCCGTCCACAGGGCTTTGGCTCGAGGGTCCCTCGCGTATAGTTTGCCGGTGCTTCATGGCCTGCCGACATCTTCAGATCATAAGCTGCAGTGCCTCCTGGCGCGAAGCCTTCGTGTGTGCCTCGGCGTCCCCCGAGCAGCAGAGACCCGAGCAGTTATTGCTGAAGCGAGGGACACCCCGCTGGAGGTTCTTCGCTACGGTGAGACCTGCCGACTTTTCCTCCGCCTTTTATCCCATCATCGGCGGCACCCGCTCGTATCGAAGATCTTGAGGCGCAAGCACTGCAAGGTCCGCTCGGTGATGACTCAGCTGAAGCCTAGCGTCCCGCGTTTCGTAGTGAAGACAGTGGCTCCCAGTGCCCCTCCATGGTCTCTGTCAAGCCCAGTCACCCGCCTAACTGTTCCTGGCCTCCATGGAAGGAAAAGGGATACAGCCCCGTGTGTCGCCAAGCA
Organism: Ornithodoros turicata; assembly: GCF_037126465.1. NCBI lineage: Eukaryota > Metazoa > Arthropoda > Arachnida > Ixodida > Argasidae > Ornithodoros > Ornithodoros turicata. The sequence goes on along the minus strand of NC_088202.1, from coordinate 128,266,801 downwards.
GTTTACCCTGGGCATGATGAACGACAACTACACGGCGTCAACGTCAGTTTTCACTGACGGGTCATCTACTCGGGGTGGATCGTCCTCGGCATTTGTCATTCCATCTCAGTCAGTCTCCTGTGGTCACCGTCTTTCTCACAGAACATCGTCTACGTGTGCCGAGCTTTACGCCATTCTATTTGCTATGCAAAAAATATCAGCCAGTCCAGCTCAGTCTTGGGTCGTCTTTACAGACTCAAGACCAGCGCTCCAGTGTGTGGCCAACTTGGGGATACGTGGACTCCTCGGTCCTGTTGTCTTTGACATCCTGCAAGCTTACAAGAAGGCGACCATTGCAGGGCACACTGTAGTATTGTAGTGGATCCCCGGACATGTCGGTATCAGCGGCAACGAAGAAGCAGACAGAGTCGCATTGAACGCCCATCAGCACGCAGCTTTTTCCCCGATAATGATGTCGTCGGGCGACCGAAGACACCTCCTCTCGACACTCACCGGTCCCAAGATGCAGGCTCAGTGGGAACACGACATAGCTCACTCCCTTCTCTCTGAAGTAGACCCCACGCTTTCTCTCGTCCTCCCTCCGCGACTACCGCGCCCCTTAACTGCTCTCTTCCACCGCATGAGGCTCAACGTTGCCTTTACACCTGCCTTTCAACACCGTCTCGGCTCCACCTCGTCTTCCCTCTGCCCCACTTGTGGAGTGCACGGCGACCTCAGCCACGTCATCCTGGCTTGTGGGCAATACCACCACGGGCGTGCCCTTATGGAACTCTCTATGCAACGCATTGACAAGCGCCCGTTCAACCTAGCGAAGATCCTCGGTCCGTCGTCGAACGCTGCTCACCAGACACAGGGCCTTCGTCTTCTGGCGGAGTACTTGTGCTCCACCGGTCTGGCGACGGCTCTTTGAAAGCCCCATCATCATCCCTTCATCCTCCCCCAATGCGAAATAGGGCAGTGTACCGCCTCAGCGGCGGTGAATCGCCCACCCCATCATCATCCAATGTATGTGTGTGTGTGTGTCGTCGACGTCCGTATCGTTTTCGGTAAATACGGTATTCGCGCCGAAACCAAGTAGGTACGCAAAGTAATCAAACAATGTAAGCGACACGTTTCTCCGCAACCTCAACGAACACTTCCTCGCCCATGCATCGTACGTGAGGGAAGCCTCCGGCTGCAGACGCTCATGGATGGCGCTCACGAGAGCTTTGGGTGTTTCGTAGTAATTTGGTGGAAGTGAAATGCGCCGACTTTCCGTCTCTCGAGTGTTTATGTGGATGCGGTACGTCTTCACTATGAGATTACACGTGACGCGCTTTTGGGATCCTTCAACGTGGATGTGCTTCACCTGAATGAAGTCCAGGAACTCGGTCGACAAGTTGAAATTCGCCTAGGGAGAGAGCGAGTAAGTGTTGTCTTTGTATTCCACCGTTGATTCTGAATCGTTCGTCGCTCTGAAGAATTCGTTGAATATGTCGGTAATTAGCGATCGGGGTTCCAAAATTAGATCATTATCGATCACTATCACCCGGCGAACCCGGCATCATAACGGCTCTTTCCTCCGCGAGCGTTAACACGTTTGGGATAGAGCGTACTCTACCGCCCTCCGGGTGATCTCCATCGATGTCGACGATTCCAAAGGCGAGATGCAGCGGTCTGTCGATTAATTTCACCGAGCGCACGCGCGACGGTAGCTTAAACACGTAGTGATCTTCCTCATAAGTCCCACTCTATCCCATATTCTGGAAATATTTTATTCAATAGCGTGTCCGTGTCTTCGAACGTGAGCTGTTTTGTTTGCCACTTCTCCAATGGGGAATGCGTCACACAATGAAAAGCGACAGACTCAGTGCAAAACAGGGCATGATGATTGGAAGCTGCCATATGTGGTTGATACTTTGTGGAAACAATTTTGTGGCTTAAAGCGGTACGCTTTCTACCGCTTTCTACCGTAGCGAATATAAATCTTGGCGCACATTTCATACACACACCGAAATGCGACAGACTCCACCCGGCGGAAACAGGCCCCATCGAATACTTGAGCAGCCTGATAGCAGCTTGGCGATGAGTCACAGAAGTGCAATGGCTGAAATATCAAGCCACTTGAGCCATCAAGCCACTCAAGAATAGCAAGCCACTTGACTCTGGCTGACAACCCTTACCCCCTACAAAAAAGAAGAAATATCGGTTTCGATATCCATGCAGTGATGCAGGACTTACAAAATAATGCCTCATGCTGTCCCTTTCACTTGTCCAAGTTAGTTACTAATTAACAGGTGAAATACACACGGTTCCGATCTACGTGAGCGAATTACTTTGGTGTCCGTCCATCTAATCGAACACAGTTTCATCGAGTGCCGTTTCATCAAATGCTGCTTCACTCAACCCGCCACCATGTGACCCGTAGAAGACATGCATTTGTGAAAGTTGGAGCGCTTTGAACGCGATCAATTGCCGGCACACTTCCAATGACACTTCTGTTAAAGTATAGTAGTAAAGTAGTAGTAGTAGTAGTAGTAAAGTAAAGTAAACATTTTGTCCGGGAACATTCTGTCCGGGGACAAAATGTCCCCGGACGAAATGTCCCCCGAAAAGGCCCCGGACAAAATGTCCCCCAGCTGCCATCACTGAAACCAGCAACCGTGGAGCTGCAAGCACGGCTGCGGAACCTTTGCAGGCAGTACGTCAACAATGAAAAAAAAATATTGAAGAATTTCTACGCGGTGTTGCCCGGACGATCCGCTTCTAGGTCGCAAGCTGAAGTAATCCGAGACGTTCGGTATTGTAAATAACTGTAAATAATGTAAATAATTGCTAAGGTCCTACTTTTCAGAGATGCTCCATTGTGTGGGTCCCTAGACCAGCATCCGCACTTCGGAGAGATTCGTTTAGCGATGTAAATAATTGTAAATAAATGCTTTGGTTAGTTCAGTTCCATACTCATTGTCGCAATAACTGGTAAGCTCCTACTTTTGACATATGCTTCATTGCTTGAGTCCCCAGACTGGCTTTAGAGGGAGCTTTAACTACATGGGCCCAACCGCACGTAGAGCAGTACGTCGTAAATAAGAAGTCAAATTGCCCTGACGGCCTATAGGATGCGCAACCTCCACATGATCAGGGTTGTAAAAAACCGTGATTAGAAAATCAAATTATTCAGATTTTTTTCATTTAAATATGATGAATATTGATTAAATCACTGAGTTGATTTTTGTCTTCTAAGACAGATCTTCACCTCATGGCTTCCTTGTGCCACCTCGTATTAGCGAAATCACTTTTTGAGTACATACAAAGAAGGGCGTCTAGACTTCTAACAGTGCGGATAACAGTTACTAGCTAATGCAAATGGAGATCTATTTGAAAACTATATATTATGAATTACACCGAATAGTAATAGGAAAAAGAAATAACTGGAAAAGTTCTACGCTCGTGGAATGACCACCTGCCATGTGTAACCAAATTGTTTGCCAGTGTGCCGGAGAGCCACTAAAGGGGTCACGTGACGCTGTTTGCGCTAAAAGTCACTGAAGTATAATATATTTCAGGCTGTGGTTCATTTCCAGCCTCAGTCTCATCTTCCCCAGCGTCTATAGTGTTATGTTACTATTCGAATTCAAACATAACATAAGGGAGGTGATTTAAATCTTGATTAATATTCATGACTTAAATCGCGATTAAAATCGGTGATTTAGATCTGGCTGATTTAAATCAATCAACCCTGCACATGATAGCATAAAAAACATTTGTCACATTTGAGGTACCAACGGCTGTGCAATCGGACGGCATCTGGGGACATTTTGTCCGGAGACATTTTCGGGGACGTTTTGTCCGGGGACCATTTGTCCGGGGACATTTCGTTCGGGGATGTTTTGTCCGGGGACATTTTGTCCGGATCCCAGTCGCGGGTTACATGGTCACTCTGAACGAATCACATGAAAGTCACAGTCTACATCTGAAAAACTGCAGCCATACTCTTTACATGTCTTGCTTTCATTTCGTTGCACATTCTTCCTATCGGGCTCATAGCATTTGCGATTACTTTCACATCTCTAAATTCTTATAGCGGATAGGTGAAGGAACGGAGAACCTGCTTTATGAAAGTCACTAATGGCGTTTCCTTTGCGAAAAGTGGAAATTTTTTCAGGAGGTAATATGAATGCATCTGGAACAAATCAAAATTTAAAAAAAAAATCCTATTAACGGCCGTTCCGAGATAACCGGAGAATAAATTTAGCACTCAATTTCACGGGGCATGCCCATTGCCTAATTGTGCGTTTTGCAGGCAGATCAAAAGAAAAAAAAAGGGGAGGGCGATCGTGCCACTTCTGGAGCTCTTCTTTACAATGAACTTTGGTATACCTGTGCTACAGAACCCAACACCACAAAGGGCAAGGTCGCTCAAAAGTATACCAAAGAGACGGGCGACGGACATCTCGGTGCAGGACATCTCGGTGAGGACATCTCGGTGCAGGGGCATTTCGGTGCAAGACATCTCGGTGCACGGACATTTCGGTGCACGGACATTTCGGTGCGCGGACACTTCGGTGCACGGACATCTCGGTGCACGGACACTTCGGTGCACGGACATTTCGGTGCACGGGCAACAGGGAAGAAAAAGACGAAAAGGGTGTTGGGGCTGTGTCATAGTGCTGAAAGTGATGATTTGCGTGGTATCTCTAGCAAATAATTATTAGTGCACCGGCAAACATACATTGCAAGCATAAAGACAATTATGCAGCAAGTTTTGCACATTCGTAAAATGTGCAAACGCGGATTCGATATTATGACGTCTAAAAGTAGTAACACAAAGACGAAGGACGACACACACAGGTACCGCTACCTGTGTATCTCGTCCTTCGTCTTGGTTTTAGAGCTTTTATCCGTCATATATTAAAAACAGGCCCAACTTGATGTTTTACGTCGATATCCTTGTTCATTTGAATATAGAGGGTGTCTTTAAAAAGTGTATTTAAACCGTGCCTTTAACAACGACAAGATGCTCTGCATGAACAAAAGAGAGAGGGAGAGAGAGAGACGTTGGAGCGCTCTCTGGTACTTTTCGTGTCTTGCGCGTTTTCTTTTTTTTTTTTTTCTTGTACCAAAAGTAAAAGTCTACGTGAGGCGCACATCGCTGAGAAACAATTGGGATGCCCGATTAATTAATAAAGTGCGATTAAAACGTTACTGGAGGTTAGGACACGCGGCTGGAAATAACACCCAGCAAATTTCATCGCGAAGGGCGCCTCGTTTGTTTTTGTTTTTTAACCCTTGGTGAGTGGTGCTCGATTCCCCCAATTTAAACTCCCCCGTCCCGATTCCTCCGCCACGAAACAACCGGCTCATCTCCACCGCCCCGATGCACCCGTCGTATTTCCCCCGCCTTAGTGCAGTGACCCGCAAAGGTCACAAAAGAAGAATGTCTTGGAAGTCTAAACACTTTTTCATCTCTTATTTTTAAATAGCGAGGCTAAAGCTTATCATGTCTATATGCCGCAAAAATGCAGAATTTTGTTGTGGAACTCAATCACTGCGTTAGTGCTTGTTTTGATATGAACGCCGCTATTGGGGTAGGGTTACCACATCGCGGCGGTGAAACACTCCACGTCATCGTCATCATTTACGTTGTTGTTACAACCTCTTAATTTGCACTTCGTCCCTAAAGCGCACAATTAAAAAGATACATACGAGTCGAAGATCCATGGACTCGTAATTGCGTATAACGGGATCCGGAAAGAATGTGTCTGCAAAAAGTGTCCCCGGAAGGAAAGTCTCCGGGAAGGATGACCCCGGAGAAAATGTCCCCATAAGGAGGGCTACGGGTGAACAGTATGAAAAAATGTCCTCGGACCCCAATATAACTAAGTACTGACTGCCGGTAATGAGATGAAGTATACCTTTTCGGATTGTGTGCCTTTGTTTTTAATTTATTTATTTATTATTTACAAACCCAAAAGACCACAAAGGCCATTACATGAGTGAAAAAGAGAAGCAATACAACACAATGTCAATGCTTATCTGAGATTATTAATCGTTTTTCATTAATTTGGTAAGATTCTTCAATTTTTTGCGAATGTGATGGAAATCCACTGCTGGGTCTGCACTAAACATGTGACGCTGTAACGACGTGAAACGACGACTAAACATGTGACGCATACACCGAAATGTCCGTGCACCGAGATGTCCGCGCACCGAAATGTCCGTGCACCGAAATATCCGCGCACCGAAATGTCCGCGCATCGAGATGTCCGTGCACCGAGATGTCCGCACCAAATTGTCCCACACCGAATTGTCCCACACCGAATTGTCCTGCACCGAGATGTCCTAGACCCCAAAGAGACACGGGGGACAATAAGATGATCCCAGACCCCAAAGCGCATACGTGGCTGCACTCTCACAAAGAAACAGGATAGTAAGAGTCAAAAATCGTCACATTTTTGACCCATATTCTAATGGCCAACACCTTACGCATACAAGAATGACGGATAGTAAGCGTAAAAAATCGTCAAATTTTTTACCCTTATTTTAAGCGGTGTTTGATACCGGTTATTCTATGGGCTGTTTGTTTGGCTATCCTTATAATACCGCTTACTGTACCCAAAAATACCACGCAGTATGCGTCAATCCTGAGCACCTTAGATGTCACGTGACCTCAGGTCCTTGTACAGGCAATGGCCGCAATTCTGAAATGACCCGCAATGCGGTTTTCCGACGGCTGTTCAGGAAACGGATATGGGGTTCCCGATTGCCAAAAGCATCAGAAAGCAGTTTCCAGAGCAGTAACCGAAAAATCGGATTGCGTGTCATTTTTGCATTGTACCTATTGCAAGCCCAAGAGACGCTGACATCAGGCGGTGCCTAAGGTTCCCAGATATGATGCGTACTGTGCGTCATTCTCGGTGTGCATTTCTCTGTGCAAAAACGGCATACGATGCAAAATCATTTCATAGGAAAAAAATAAAAAATGAACAGCTGCTTCATCAGGATCTCGATGATGCGAATCTCACAGGGCATGAAAAAGGAATTCGTAACATCCGAGACTCGTCAATAGTACTACATAGGTGCACAAAGCATGTATACGCACGGAAGCCCGTTCACTTTTATATGCTCGCCTAAAAGATATCCATGGTATAGGCATAGCTTGTTGCTCATCCAAAAGACGTGGCAGTTGACTGTCACGTACGCCACAATGGCTAGGCGTACTGCACTGCAAATTCCTATGACACATACAAACACATCCGTCACGTGAATAACAGATAAAAAAGGCACATCCTTGCGCAAAGCAAGCAATATACCAGAGTTCTTGTGACGGTCAAAAGAAAAACAAGATGCACGAGTGCATCACTTGAACCAGGTTCATCCTCTCACCATTGCCGGCGTACGTCACTATCTCATTTAGTAATCCAGAACATCTGAATACCTGGAAGTACTTCCCACAGCGTTAATAGCACTGTCTAAACCGTAATACAACAGAAATTCGCCAAATATGCCCACTTTATTGGAGGAAAGAGCCCAGAATAATAGATACATGTGTTTATAGTATACTGCACCTATGTCCTAAAAATGATGAGGTATAAGGCGCACGTGACCGAACATAAATAAAAAAAGAGTACAGCATACTAGCCATAAACCAACAGATTACCATACAATATTTTACCTACAATATTTTAGACTAATATGAAATGACATTTGTGCATCTTCACAACACTTCAACATAACAAGATATAAATTGTAGACTTGCTATATGAGCTAGTAATTAGATTAAATTACCTTTATAATGGTAAAAACATTTAATAAGCTTTATATCACAGTATAAGGCATCGAGGTGCACACAATATGAGCCATATACAAAAAGAAATCCACAACAGACAGGTCATAAACTAATTATGACTATAGGGTGATAATGACTATAGGGTAAGTATCACTATAAGGTGATTTCACGCCGGATCAGGCAGGGTGGTCCGGTCGACCTCTTATTTTTTTTTTCTTTCAAACATATATTTAAGCCTCGTCCCTAGGAGGCATTTTGGTGCTGAAGGTAGTTGAAAATAATTGGTGGTTATTTTTTAATGAATTATCATTCACATGTTACCATTTCGAACATTATCTTCATAACTATTTGACATATTCAGCTGGTTTCTTTTTTTTCTTTCTTTTTTGTTTCACGTATTGTCTGGGGTGGGTAGCATTGCATCCTAAGTTCTGAAGATTCTAAGGTTTGCTTTGAGGCGATAACAATTTTGCCTCGTTTGTAAAATATGGTAACAGAACCTCACAACTCGTCCCCCAATTGTGATACCCGAAAGTAATCTGCATCATTGCGTTCGTCTCGAAATGCCCTTTCTTCGCATAGCTAGTACATCGTATTGTGAATTAGGGCAATGCCCCCAACAGTCTTTTTGTGAGGGGTGTCTACAGAAAATGCATAAATTCGACAGCGCGCATCACATATATCCCACTCGTGACGTCGTTCGTTTTACTCACAAACGTTCATCATGACCACTCAAAACAGCACGTAAAAAAAAAAATAATTGCTTCAGAGATGGTCGAAGTTACGTTCGTAACTGTACGGCGTTCGCAACGTAACTTCGACCATCTCTGAAGCAATTTTTTTATGTGCTGCTTTGAGTCACCATGAAGAACGTATGTTCGTAAAATGAACGATGTCACGAGTGGGAATATATGGGATGCGCGCTGTCAAATTTACGCATTTTCCGTAGACACCCTTCACAAAAAGACTGTTGGGGGCGTTGCCCTGGTTTGCAATACGATGTGCTCGCTATGCGAAGAAAGGGCATTTCGAGACGAACGCTATGATTCAATTCAATTCAATTCAGTTGTATTTCATCCTTAGGATGCGGAGATGGGGAAAAAAAGCTGTAATGCAGCTTCATAGGTTCCCATCGGCAAAGTTTACACTTGGAACTAGCACAATAAGAAACAATGCCAAAGTTTAGGCTTCAAGCTAGCACAATAACAAGAAAACAATGCCTAGTAATCATACATACTACACCTATATATGATAAAATAAATATAAAACACACTATCTGCTATAAAACACACTATCGCAGTTCCAGGGGTGACCGCAACCCGAGAAAATGAGATGGCTCAACTTCAATGCCGTGTTCAAAGCATCTATTTGAGATAAAAGCTAGACTGTATGAGAGTGATTGCTGACCATAATTTGTAAGTAAACGCGGAAGCTTCCATTTTTGTTTTTGCTGAACATTAAGGGAAATCATTTGCCTGTAATGTAAATAGATAAGAAAATTTAGGCTTTTTTGTACATACATATTAAGCGATATAGATTTAATACACTTATGCTTATAAATATGCTTTCACAGAGTCACAATAACCAATATTGGCCACGGTACGAGTTATCATATTTTACATTAGTAAAAGCCTATTCAGATAACTTTTAGTTGTCGTATCCCAGAGTAAATGGCAATAGTTTAGGTGAGACATAAACTGTTAACGGTATAGTAGTAGCTTAATTCGAAAAGGAAACGTGTGTCTATGCCTTGCGCTGATACCTAATATTTTGCACAGTTTATTCTGAACGTATTCAATGTGTTGATCCCATAGCAACTGTTCGTTAAAGATCACAACGAAACATTTGATGGATTTCACAATATCAAGAGGAGCATTAGGATATACTATACCTTTATTTAGACTAACACTCTTCTTTTTTGGTCGAAATGTTGTGTGGGCATGGGAATCCTGTGATGGCAATGTGGTCTCATGCTCGTATTCTCTTATGCCTTCAGATGTTTGCGCCCTTGCGTCCAATTGACACACATCACCAGGACCGTTTCCCGGTGTTATCCGCAAGTCTGGATTCTTCGTGTTCCTCGTCGAGCTTCTGTACTCAAACCGGTATCCCTGGTTCCACACAGACTGCGATAAACCCGACGCCGACGGTGCTCCCACCTACCAATCATCTGGACTTTATAACCAGCTCGTTTCATTGACGTTGCTTCAGTGGGCATGGGAATCCTGTGATGGCAATGTGGTCTCATGCTCGTATTCTCTTATGCCTTCAGATGTTTGCGCCCTTGCGTCCAATTGACACACATCACCAGGACCGTTTCCCGGTGTTATCCGCAAGTCTGGATTCTTCGTGTTCCTCGTCGAGCTTCTGTACTCAAACCGGTATCCCTGGTTCCACACAGACTGCGATAAACCCGACGCCGACGGTGCTCCCACCTACCAATCATCTGGACTTTATAACCAGCTCGTTTCATCGACGTTGCTTCAGTGGGCATGGGAATCCTGTGATGGCAATGTGGTCTCATGCTCGTATTCTCTTATGCCTTCAGATGTTTGCGCCCTTGCGTCCAGTTGACACACATCACCAGGACCGTTTCCCGGTGTTATCCGCAAGTCTGGATTCTTCGTGTTCCTCGTCGAGCTTCTGTACTCAAACCGGTATCCCTGGTTCCACACAGACTGCGATAAACCCGACGCCGACGGTGCTCCCACCTACCAATCATCTGGACTTTATAACCAGCTCGTTTCATCGACGTTGCTTCAGTGGGCATGGGAATCCTGTGATGGCAATGTGGTCTCATGCTCGTATTCTCTTATGCCTTCAGATGTTTGCGCCCTTGCGTCCAATTGACACACATCACCAGGACCGTTTCCCGGTGTTATCCGCAAGTCTGGATTCTTCGTGTTCCTCGTCGAGCTTCTGTACTCAAACCGGTATCCCTGGTTCCACACAGACTGCGATAAACCCGACGCCGACGGTGCTCCCACCTACCAATCATCTGGACTTTATAACCAGCTCGTTTCATCGACGTTGCTTCAGTGGGCATGGGAATCCTGTGATGGCAATGTGGTCTCATGCTCGTATTCTCTTATGCCTTCAGGTTGGTAATTCACCTTCCTTGTATGCCAAGAAAACCAGTGATCGTTGTTTGGTTGTCGTCCCATGCCCACAAGCGCTGATTTGTATATTCATTGATTGTGTGAATATTGTTCACCATCTATTAATGCAGTGTGGTGACATTGAGCAAAATCCTGGACCCCCGACTGATGCTCTTGCAAAACAGATGACCGAAATGTTTGAAATGTTAAAAGAGTTAAAGGGTCAGACTACCTCACTCAATAGTCACCAAGAGGGCATCCTAAATGTCGTTCAAACCCTGCAAACTGGTCAAAAAGAAATATCAGACCGGTTGTTGAACTTAAGCTCGCGCCTTTCTGCTGTTGAAAAAATGAAATCCTCCGTTGAACAGATGAACGATGAGCTGAAATCTGTAAAAGCTGAAAACCTGCTCCTTCGCAATCGTCTTGATGACATTGAAAATCGGTCACGGAGAAACAATCTAGTCTTTCGCGGCGTTCCCGACTCACCGGCAGAAACGTGGAATGAAACAGAGGCTAAGATTGTTGAATTTATCTCAGAGAAGCTGACAGTCCTCACTAATAGCGATGCATTTGAACGAGTTCATCGTATAGGCTCATTTAAACAGGGCAGTTCCCGTCCAATCGTTGCAAAGTTTTCGTCATTCAAAACCCGGGATGCTGTGCTGCAAAACAAATCAAAACTAAAAGGCAGTGGCTTTTTTGTGCAAGAGGACTTTTGTGCTGCAACACGGTTGGCAAGAAAAAGGCTATTCGAGTTTGGTCTCTCACAGAAAAAACAGTTCAAACTTCGGTTTAATAAGCTCTGGATTGATAACATCTGCTACATATATGATTCGACCAGTGCTACTGTCTGCTGTGTTGACCCTAGTTTTAGTGATAATTCTGCTGCTCCCGTAGTTTCTTGTGATAACTTGGTTAGTGAGCAGTCCTCCCTTCTGCCGCAACATAAAAGTTCAATGATCTTGCGCCCCAGACGGGATGAAACCCGTAACCAATAACCATTGGCCAGGGCCATGAATAACCCTTCCGCCGTGTCCAGATTATCTGTTCTGTATACTAATATAAGAAGCTTAGTCAAAAAACGTGACGAACTGTCTTCGATTATTGATTCATGTGACGCCGACATCGTGTTTCTCACAGAAACCTGGCTGAACGCCAGAATATCTAACTCCGAGCTATTCACGTGTTACAAGGGGTATACTACGTACCGTGCTGACAGGCCAAATAGAACAGGTGGTGGAGTACTGATTGCCGTATCAAATGTCTTGAATAGTTCTTTGGTAAATATTGACACAAACCTAGAAGCTATATGGCTGTCTGCAATGTGCTCTCGTAAACGAATAATTCTCGGTGTGTGTTACCGTCCCCCCGCTTCAGGCAGTACATTTGTTACAGAACTTCATGATGCATTGAATCTCATTGTCACGCGTTTTCCAAACAATCCAATATTTTTATTAGGTGATTTTAATTATCCGTCTATCGTATGGTCTCCTCGACATGTACCTGAAAGCTATGGTGAGGCTGCTGATTTTGTCAACGTGTGCAATGACTTCAATTTAACGCAATTGGTCACAACACCTACGAGAGTTGTTGGTGTTACTGCTAACGTTCTGGATCTTGTCTTGACTTCCGATCCCTCTAAAGTATCCGACATTGTATACTTGCCCCCATTAAGTGATCATGTTGTCATGCACTTCTTTATTAACATTCCGTCAAATCCTCGATCTAAACTTGTTAAAACTATACGTAATTACAACAGAGCTGATTTTGACGCCATTAATAGCGATCTAGAAAGCTTTTCTCACGTTTTTTTAGAGGGTTTTTCTAGTCGTACGCTCGAAGAAAACTGGAACATGTTTATTGATAGAATTGCGAAGCTTGTCGATGAATACATTCCGATTGTTAAAATCATCTTCTCACCCGAGTCTCCGTGATTTGATAAAACTTTACGGCGTTTAAGAAATCGGAAGCGTAGGCTATTCCTAACAGCTCGAAGCACAACTAACCCACGCAATTGGCAGAGGTACAAAGAAGCCGTCAATGAATACAAAGTTGCCATTATGGAAGGCAAACAATTTTTTTTCTCTACAACACTTCCAAACTTGTTGCAAACTAACCCAAAACAATTTTGGCGCACTGTGAACAAACAAGTCCACCTACCAATAACACTCACTGATAATGATGGCACCGCCATACCGGACTCCGCAACAGCTGACGCATTCAACAACTATTTTGCTAATATCTTTTCTGCTCCAAATACCGATAACCCTCGTATGTTAAGACCACGAAACTTCTTGCCTATGGATGCACTAATAATCGATCCATTCGGTGTGGCCAACGTAATTGAGAGGCTCAAACTGTCGTCAAGTTCCGGTGTTGACAATATCAACACTAAACTCCTAAAAAACACGAACTTATATTCGTCAATCATGCTTACTAAACTCTTTGAACAGTCGCTGGGGGTGGGCGAGCTCCCGGATGCGTGGAAAATCGGAAAGGTCATCCCTACTTATAAATCAGGCAACAAATGCACTGCTGCTAACTACCGTCCCATATCACTAACGAGTATACCGTGCAAGATATTGGAACATATCATCTGCAGTCATCTAGTCCATCACCTTGAATCAAACTCTTTCTTTTGCCCTTATCAACATGCTTTTCGTAAACATTTTTCTTGTGAGACTCAGTTGGTATCTTTCATTCATGACATCCATCTGCTTTCGGACAGAGGAACTGATGTTGATTGTATATTTCTTGACTTCAGCAAAGCATTCGATAAGGTCCCCCATAATCTGTTGCTTTTAAAATTATCCTTACTAAATATTGACCCTAATGTATTGTCCTGGATTCAGTCTTTCCTTATTGGGCGGTCACAATTTGTCACAGTAAACAATGTCACCTCTGCCCTAACCCCTGTATCATCCGGCGTCCCCCAGGGTTCCGTCTTGGGCCCGCTACTTTTTCTCATATACATTAATGATTTACCTGGGTGCGTCAGGTCTTCCATTCGGCTTTATGCCGACGACTGTGTAATCTATCGAGCCATAACTAACCCCTCTGACCTTCATATTCTGCAGTCAGATCTAGACTCCGTTCTTGACTGGTGCTCAGCTTGGTGCATGGAAATGAATATTAAGAAATGTAAATGTTTAAGAATCTCGCGCTCACGTAGTCAGCCACCCGCGTTTTCATATAAAATTAACGATGTCCCTCTCGATCAAGTAACTGAATATAAGTATCTCGGTGTTCATGTCTCATCAGACCTCTCTTGGAAGTCCCATATCACGCATATTTGTAATTCAGCTAACTCTTCTCTTGGCTTCATCAGACGCTCATTCTACATGGCCCCGTCCAAGGTTAAGCTACAGCTATGTAGGTCTCTCGTGCGACCAAAGTTAGAGTACGCATCATCGGTATGGGATCCTGGAACAGATAACCTCATCAATATGTTAGAATCGATACAAAACCGAGCCAGCCGCTTTATACTCTCAAACTACCATCGTACATCAAGTGTCAGTACCATGAAAAAGTTTCTGGGTCTACCCTTGTTAGCGTCTCGTCGCAAGAATGCTCGTTTGTCACTTTTCCATAAGGTATTCTATCATAACGATCCCATTCTCTCCTCATACATTTCATCTGCCACTTACACTTCGCACCGCATTGACCATTTCCGTAAAGTACGCATTCCGCATGCATATACTAATGCCTTCTCTTGTAAATGCCACTTGTAAATGTCCAGCACCACAAATTCCTCGGCGTAACTCTAACCACTAGCCTCTCTTGGAAACGTCACATCGATGGCATGGAGAAGAAAGCTCAGCGCTGGACCGCTGTCATCCGTCACTTCGCTGGAATGAGGTGGGGACGCGATGAGAAGGACCTCCTGATGCTGCATAACGCCTTGATTCGTGCCACAGTCGCCTACAGTCTGCCTGTGCTTCACGATCTCCCCAGCACCTTAGCACAGAGAATCCGCGCTATGCTGGCACGGAGCCTACGGGTGTGCCTCGGTGTCCCCCGCGGGGCCGAGACAAGGCTAGTGGTTGCGGAAGCCCGCGACATCCCTTTTGAAGTTCTCCGAAACACAGAAACTGTGCGCCAGTATCTCCGCCTGATTGCACACCATCGCCACCACCCGCTCATCCGGAAACTTCGGGCAAGGCGCAGCATGCCGATCCACGGATGTATAATGTCATTCAAATCCCGCGTTCCGAAATTCCTGATCAGCCCCGCCGCTGAAAGCACGGCCCCGTGGACCCTTCCGTCGCCAAGCGTCACCGCCTCTGTCCCAGGGATCACGGACAACAAAAGGAGCTACCCCGACCTCGTACTACAGCAACTGACTATGGATTTCATCGGCACCGCATATGATGGGTTCTGCACGGTCTTCACGGATGGGTCCTCAACGAAAACTTCGTCATCCTCATCTTTTGTGGTACCCTCGATACCGCTCACCCGGGGTTGCCGGTTGTCCCATCGCACCTCTTCGACCTCAGCCGAGCTGTACCTAATCCTGCTGTTCTTACAATATGCGGCCACCTGCGATCCACGGCGATGGGTAGTCTGTACGGACTCCAAGTCAGCTCTTCGATGCCTGAAAACCTCAGGTCTCCGCGGCTCACTGGCCACACTTGTGATAAACATTCTACGTCTACTGAAGTCCATAACTGCCCACGGCCACACCATTGCTTTTCAATGGATTCCGGGTCATTGCGGAATCTCTGGCAATCACGTTGCCGACGCTGCCGCAGCGGCCGCTCACCACCAGGGCAAGTGTGTCCCGATTGTTCTCCCAAGGGGGGACAGACGGTCCCTTCTTCGTGACTGGGCTGCCTCCTCATCCGTCGAACAATGGCGTCGGGATGTCCCGGCCAGTACCATACTGGGAATTGTAGACCCAACATTCTCGTGTCGCTTACCGACATCTCTACCGCGCGTCATTAAGTCCCTCCTACATCGCATACGGCTGAATGTTGCCTTTTCGCCGTACTACCGTTACCAGATAGGGTGTGCCAGTAGTCCCTTGTGCCCGGAGTGTGGTGTGCCAGCGACCGCGGACCATGTGATCATCGCATGTGCCACCTATAGGAGGGAGCGTCACTTGTTGGCAAACGACCTTGCGCGGGTTGACAGCCGACCCCTTGACCTCAGACTCATTTTGGGACCATGGGACACACGAACGCAGATGTCCGTCTTACGACCCTTCATCAAATTCTTGCAAACCACCGGCCTGATCGACTCTCTCTAAAACCCTGTCAGCGTCGTCAGCATCATCCTCATCACCATCCTCTCATTTTCCCCCAATAGCAATGGGGTAGCATTCTGCTCAATGAGCGGAAGTCATCCCCATATCATCGTCATCATGTATTTCTCTCTCTCTTCTCTAACTCCTTCTTTGTTCGCACCGCGTTGGAATGGAACAGGTTGCCTCGTACTGTTGCTTCCATCCAGGACTCGCCCACCTTCAGGGACACCTTATCTGATTTACTTTGATGACTAACCTTTTTGTGCTATTTTATGTGTCATTATCTCTACAGAGACTGAGACTTGTTCCATGTTGTCCTCTTTTTTTTTTTTTTTTTTTTGATTTGTTTCCCAATGTTGTACTGCCCCTCCCCTCTTCAATGCCTCATGGCCCTGAGGGTATGGAAATAAATAAATAAATATGACTGCTTTAGTTTTACTACTATTAGTGCGTAAAGCGTTTAAATTAACAATTTTTTTTTCCAGAACGACGATAAAAACCGGAGACACGGAACAGAAAAAAAGAGAACACGACACGTTCTCAGACACAGCAACCCATTTAATGACAGCCTACACTCCCAATAACCTCCTGGTGGGTGGAAAGGGGGAAACAGACGAAACACTAACACAGTTGCCTCGTGACTTAATCTCTCTGTATTCAGCTAAGAGTCGCCCAAACGGGTCATGCACCTTTTTCAATACAATGGTCTCTTGGAAAAGCGGGAAACAATTGTGACAATCTCTCAAGTGCTCGACCAATTCAGAATTTCCTGAAAGGCTGTCTGCATTCCTTTTATGCTCTAAGAGTCTAATGTTTAAGCATCTACCAGACTGTCCTACGTAGCAAAAAACACATGCAAAAGGAATATAATACACAACGCCTACGGCGCACTCAACAAAGCGGGTCTTGTGAGAAATACGGCGAACTGACTTATCAGAACCACGTCTGGTAGATGCTTAAACAAGCTTAACAAGATGCTTAAACATTATCTCTCAAGTGTTCGACCAAATCAGAATTTCCTGGAAGGCTATCTTCATCCCTTTAATGCTCTTCCAGGAAATTCTGATTTGGTCGAACACTTGAGAGATAATGTTTAAGCATCTACCAGACGTGGTTCTGATAAGTTCTGATAAGTCAATTTGCCGTATTTCTCACAAGAGCCGCTTTGTTGAGTGCGCCGTAGGCGTTGTGTATTATATTCCTTTTGCATGTGGTTTTTGCTACGTAGGACAGTCTGGTAGATGCTTAGACATTAGGTAGATGCTGCGTAGATATGGTAACACCGAAATAAATCATGCCGATATGGTGCCCTTTGTCAGACCTGAGTCCATCTGGGCAGAGGCCGCTTACATGAAATAGTCATAAACGTTAGATGGACTTAAAAAAAACGCTGCCCATCAGGAGTCACCATACCAAATATTTTCGCTGTGCGGTGTATTATAACTGCGCAGTGAAATTTACAAAAACAGCCGGAGAAAGCAGCCGCGGACGGCCGACACCATCTCGTATCGTATCGACACTATACTATACTGAAAACATTCTAGTCCGTTAAAATAACATTTAACTGAGTATTGTTAAACGCATAAATCATTTCAGCTCTGCGCACGTGTTTTGCTGCTGCATCACCACCACCTGAACCACGTTATCGAAAATCGTGACCGCTTTTTACAAGTCAGAAAATCCATTTGCTTCCTGTCAACACATCCTGCTCTATAATCAGCAATAATCATAAGAACTCCTAATACAAAAACGGATTGAGGACTCGTTAACACAGATGCTTCAACGGCGAGAAACGCACATCCGAGGAAAACGAGAGCGAGAACAGTCTCACCTATAACAAAATCGTCTGCTCGTAGATGACCAACACGCATAAGGCACCAGCAGGGTGGACTATGGGCGTACGCATATAACAACTGAAAAACAATTCGCGTCAATATAGGCGTCAAGGGCTAATGCTCCAACGCAGAACCTCAGTTTATCCGTTAAGACGAAATCTTATGCGTCAGGATATAAGAGTAAATCATGTTCCCCTTGCCATTTACGCATAAAACTTTACCCATTACGCTTATAGCGGGCGCTTTTACGTGTACTAAGAACAAAACCGAGCTTGACGGATACGGCGTCAGCCATTTTGTCGAAATTTACGCTTATAGTAAGGGTAAGATTGGACGTAAGCGTAAATTTATCCGTTTCGTTTCTGAGAGTGTGGGGTCAAAAATCGTTTTCTTTGGTCTCTAAGGTGATTCAGATGAAAATCATAAATAAAGTTCAAATTACGGTGCCTTATGTTCTTACGGCGTGATCATGTTTATTTCATGTTCGCTATTACTATTTACTATTTAATGCGGACAAACACCGCCGCCATTATTGTGGGATAATATGCTTGATGGTATTAGTCAAGGATCTAGAGGTTGTTAACCTTACACACACAGAAGGATGTGTGCAACAGGTATAAAAGAGGAGTCGTGACGCTGGGATCTTTGCTCGCTTCATTGCCGAGTGTTCTTTTCGGATGTCAGCAGCCTTGCCGCCATGATCAACTTCTTCTGGCTTGTCCGCCTTTTTCTTGCACGTAATATTTATTACCATATTTATTCATGGTGTTTTGTATTGCCCCTTACACCCAATTTGCGTCGAAAATTTGTCCTGAAAACATTTCAGGAAAAATACGTCGACTGACCGCGATTAGGATGGCGCGATGGGGAGCTTAGCAGATTTTCTGTTTCTTTGTTCTCACAGAAGTGTAATTACTCTACACGGGAGACATCAGCACTGATCCTCGTCAAATAAGCTTAAGCGCAAGAAATCGAAATGTATAGAAGGTACTTCTCTGTGTCTTTTCATTCGCGTTCATAACGTGGCGAGACACCGAAGGTGCATCATGCAGCAGGCCAGTGCAAATGCATTCTCAGAACGAATGTACAGCAATACATATGTGGTTTACGCGTATAGAATAGGTTACATTACTTATCTGAATCATTCTGATATTCACACAGCAGTTACGAAAGCAAAAATGAGAAGAAAAAAAGTATCGGTAAAATGCGTAGTTATTCGGTGTCGCTTCAAATGCCAAAATAAGTTAAATAAAGGAACAGTAAAAATAAGAAGAGGAAATAAGAAGAATGTGCATGGATATGGGTGCACACTAGGGGTTTATAAGTAAAAGTGTTCCAGGAGCGCTCAGCAGGCGGTCATCGTACAACGGTGCTCATCTGTTTTTGGCTGTCTCACTTTGGTTTGGGTGATATACATATCAACAGCAAAGGATGCCATGTGATTCTGGTCCTTTGTATCTGGACTATAAGTAAAGAAGATGTTTTGAGAGATGACACCAACTTTTGGGAATCTCCGTATTTGACTCCCAATAAACCGTTTGATTTTGATACACTTCCAGCCTGTTTCTTTGTCCCTGCCTGCATAGTTACTCTTACTGCACTGCACTCTGCTACACTTTCGCGCGAGCAAATAGCACAAGTTCCGCAACGACATCGCATCTCTTTGTGTAACCACGAACAACGCGAAAAAGTCGCAGTGTTGCCAAATCTCATTCGCAGGAAGTCGCTAGTGGCGCCCCGAAAAGTCGCTAAAAGTCGCTAAAATTGGAACTGAAAGTCGCTAAAAAAGTCGCTGCCGCTATTGTGCCCTTTTCGTTCGTTGCATGTTCTGAAACAATATGGTGACAGCCCTATCAAGATGATTCAGCGAATAAGCGCAGTGGATGGCCATGAGAGAACATAAAAAAATGGGCATGAGTGGATAAGAATGAGAGAAAGTAAACATCATCTTGAACATCATCTGCAGAACTTTTTCTCGTTTTGTCACCGGAGGCACTGAACATGGTTTGTTTATTGCTTACAAAAAGTTCCGATGCCTTCTCGTGTTTTTGCGACCTGCTTTTCTGAAAACCTCGATAAATCTCACGCTTGCAATATAGGTGCACAGCACCCTTGTGTCAGTCTTTGACTGGACGAAGCTATCCCTTGAATACTGGCAGCATCACCCAGCTCTTGCGGTATTTCTGAGTAAAGCGCTTGCGTCTAGGCCACGTGACCCGTCAGAAATGGGGCAAACTGGAAACAGCTCGAAGAAACTAGCGCTGCGAAGAACAACAACGAAACTGCACGCTGCAGGGAGCACGCTTAGAGATCACCGTTACAGGTGATTGGCCCTGAGGAGTTAGGGCCAGTGAAAAGTGGAGCGATTTCATATTATTTTTCGCTAGAGCTTGTTGGCCACTGAAATGTGACAGGAAAATCACGATTCTTCCTGACTTCATGAAGGAATATTTGTGTCGCTAAAAAGTCGCTGAACACGTCAGAAAGTCACCAAAAAATCCGCTAATCCCAAATACAAAATTTTGTCGCTAAATAGACCGCGAAATCCGCGAAATTTGGCGACTTTTCCGCAAATTTGGCAACACTGAAAAGTCGTCAAACGCTTGATTTCATGAACGCGTGCTTCCGTAGAATACACGCGCGGATATCACGGTCAAAGAAAAAAAAGTTTTTGTTTATTTACGTGTAGGCAGTTTTGGTTATTGTTGTTATATACAGTGTCGATTTATTGTGCTTGCATTCTCTGCCTTGTCATAACCCATGTGGTATCATCTCATACGGCCCAAGTGTGCATAAGGCCCAAGTGACCAGAACGCCCAAATGTTCATAAGACCCGAAAAAAATTTGGGCCTTTTGAGCATTTGGGTCAAATGAGAAGGGCAGGGTAAGGTGTCCAGAAGGCCAAAATATTCATATGGCCCGAATGGTCATGTGGCCCGAAAACCAGGAGGGAAGACTAGAAGTGACCTAGATACTGTATTTTCTTTGCACATATGCGCAATGTTAATTAAATGCTGAATGCGACAGAGGAGAAAAAGGTAACTGAACTTAAAATATTAATAAAAGTACTGAAATGAAGAAACAAATTTTCAAGCAAATAAGATATAAATGTGACAAGAAGTAAAATATAAATAAATATTGAATCCTTACAGCATTCAATATTTCGCTCGGTACAGATTGGTGAGCTCTGTGCCTAATATATTTATTGAGCAACTGATTCGTTTGCCGCATTAAAAGCTTTTCAACTTTCGCTTGAATACTGCTACGACGCACAATATGTAGCGCTTCTTCTGCGAAGGTACCCAAGCCGGGCACGGCAGTAGCGTAGCCAGAAAAAAATATTTCTGGAGGGTTCAGGAGGAAATTTGCATAGGAGAGAAGGGTTTACTCCTCGTTTCTCTCTTCCAGATGCGCTACCAGAGGTACGATTTCGGAAGGGGTCTGAACGTCGCAAACCACGCCTACGCATGGGACCGTTTTTTCCGCTCTAACCCATCGGTGCAATTTTTTCCGAGTCCATTTGTTCCGTCACCAAATTTTCCGGGGCCATGTTTACGGGGCCGTTCGATCAAATGGCGCTCTATCAAATAGGCGGACACCTTCGAATTGATTCTGTAGGTGAACTCTTTGGAGACTACATTCCACAAGGCGGAAGAAGCGCATTGTTTGTGTTCACGTGAGATGCGCGCTGCAGAAGGAGCATATTCCACTGAGTGACCGAGTGCAATTTTCCAAAATGGGCACTGCTTGATGAACATAATAAATCTCAGTCCCGAGCAAAATACCAAGCCGTAGCGATTCTCGGCAAGGTGTGGAATTCCTGCGCAGTCACACCTGAAAAGCAATTTTACAGAAAAATATTTCTCGCATATAACTCGCACTGATAAAAGTACCGCATTTTTCTGTGTACAAGCTCCGTTATATATAAAAAACGTTACCTGAAGAAGTCCTGTGCAGGATGATGACGCGCATATGATGACATTAGATGACGCGCAGGACTTCTTCAGAGAACTTCTTTCAATGTATAACGGCGCTTATACACTGAAAAATACGGTCGAAAAAATACACTGTTAGTCTTCCTTTCTGGTTTTCGGGCCATATGACCATTTGGGCCTTCTGGGCGTTAGGGCCTTCTGGGCACCTTATCCTGTCCTGCTCATTTGACCCAAATGCGCAAAAGGCCCAATTTTTTTTCGGGTCTTATGAACATTTGGACGTTTTGGTCACTTGGGCCTTATGCACACTCGGGCCATATGAGATATAACCGATCTCCTCGCCAGTAAGGTTTACCACCTCAGTGTCAGCGGCGTTAGATTCAGAAGGGGACCTGGAACCGGTTATATCTCATATGGCCCGAGTGTGCATAAGGCCCAAGTGACCAGAACGCCCAAATGTTCATAAGACCCGAAAAGAAATTGGGCCTTTTGAGCATTTGGGTCAAATGAGCAGGGCAGGATAAGGTGTCCAGAAGGCCCTAATGCCTAGAAGGCCCAAATGGTCATATGGCCCGAAAACCAGGAAGGCATCAGATTGACCTGTGAGGTCATGGAACCGCAAACAACAGAAGCGTATTTCCCCATTCAACTAGGCCAGCCCCAACCTTCCCTCACCTGAAAGAAAGACTTCTGTTGCCTCAGGGTCCCAAAACTTGCACTGATAAAAGTATTTTTCTGTGTATAAGCGCTGTTATACATTCTCTGAAGACATTCCCATGTCATCATATGCGCGTCATCATCCTGCGCAGGACTTCTTCAGATAACTTTTTTAATATATAACGGCGCTTATACACAGAAAAGTACGGTACTTCTATCAGTGCGAGTTATATGCAACAAATATTCTTCTGTAAAATCGCCTTTCAAATGTGACAGCGCAGGAATTCCACACTTTTCCGAGAAGCCCTACTTCTTGGTATTTTGCTCGGGGCTGGGATTTATTATGTTAATGAAGTTGCGCCGCATTTTGGACAATTGCACTCGGTGAATCCTCGGAATATGCTCCTTCTGCAGCGCGCATCTGACGTGAACACAAACAATGCGCTTCTTCCGCCGTGTGAAACGTAGTCTCCAAAGAGTTCAGTTACAGAATCAATTCCAAGGTGTTCGCCCATTTGATGGCACCCATTTGGTCGAACGGCCCCGAAAAAATGTCCCCGGAAAATTAGGTGACGGAACAAACGATCTCGGAAAAAATGGTTCCCGAGGGGTTAGAGCGGGAAAAACGGTCCCATGCGTAGGCATGGTTTGCTACGTTCAAACCTCTCCCGAAATCGTACATTTGGTAGCTCGTTTGGGATAGGGAAACGAGGAGTGAACCCTTCTCTCCTATGCAAATTTCCTCCTGAACCCCTCCAGAAATATTTTTTCTGGCTACGCTACTGCCATGCCCGGCTTGGTTACCTTCGCAGAAAAAGCGGTACTCATTGTGCGTCATAGCAGTATTCCAGAGAGGGTTGAAAAGCTTTTAATGTGGCAAACGGATAAGTTATTCAATAAAAATATTAGGCACAGAGCCTACCAAATGTACCGAACGAAATATTGAACGCTGTAAGGATTCATATTTATCTTATTTAGTTTTTGCCACATCTATATCTTATTTGCTTGAAAAATTGTTTCCTCATTTCAGCACATTTATTAATATTTTTAGTTCAGTTACCTTTTTCTCCTCTGTCGCATTCATTTAATATTGTGCATAGGAGCAAAGTAAATATCTAGGACACTCCTAATCTTCCCTCCTGGTTTTCGGGCCATATGACTATTTTGGCCTTCTGGGCATTTCGGCCTTCTGGACACCTTACCCTGCTCTGCTCATTTGACCCAAATGCTCAAAAGGCCCAATTTCTTTTCGGGTCTTATGAACATTTGGGCGTTCTGATCACTTGGGCGTTATGCACACTCGGGCCAAATGAGATGATACCGATTCTTGTGAGCCCGAAGAAATTTCTAAGTCGTTGGCCACGGAAGGAGAGTGTTACCAAGGAGTGAGGTAAACCTCGGGTGGGCTTCCCGACGACGGAGGCAAATCTTGATAAGGGCGATCTCCGCTTCAGTGTTAGCAATAGCAACACCAAACTTGCACAGACTGTAGAAGGCCACGGGACGAAGGACAGACTCAGAAATGTCGGACAACGCGGTAAAACTAACAAAACCTGCATACGGGAACAGTAATGGCAAAAGGGCAAGGGTGCAAGCAATATACATGTGATTATTGTATTCTTTTTTTTATTGCGTGTTAGCGCCGCGAAGCAACTGTGGCTATGAGCGGCGTACAGATGTGAACAGATGGAGAGAGGACAGCAGGAAGGAGTGGGGGGACAGGATAATTAGTATGCGTCCTGGGCCGACTTCAGGGGGAACTGTGCCGACATTCGTCTGGAAAGTCTTCGGAAAACCCAGGGAAAGCCTCAGACAGATATTTCCAGAAGCCGTAATGGGGTAACACGCCTCGGACAGCAGTACACAGGCAACAGCGTAAATAATATTTCATGACGTGTTGGAAGTGCTGACTGTTTAAAACGGAACATTTAACAGAATGTTTATCGTGTTCTCAGTCTGACGGGCTGCCTACGTATAACCGCTCTTAATACCTTTTTTGAAGTTAGAATTTCCCCCAAAATCGCATAATTTGCCCTGCTTGCAAACAGTTCTGCGGCCGTGCACATACCAATCTTACCTCCCCGTCTTTGCTCTTCCCGCCATTCCAACTTCAACGCTTGCTTTCTCTTTCCCTCCTCACGTGACATATGACGCACGCCATGAGGCGGAGCCTGTGTGACTTCAACTACAGCCGGTTTTGCTTTCGAGTCAGCAGATGGCAACACAGAATGACGTGTTTCAGACGTGTTTCGCTGGGCTTATAGGCCGCTGTTTACGCGTACTCACATTTCATGCTTTTTTTATAAAAATTAAAAGTGGTAGACATATAAATATGGTTCTATCGATTCCTAAAATATTTCGAGAGAAAGTAAATGGCAAGTTTTTTTTCGAAATGGCTATTGAAGTTTAATAAAAATTTGTTCAAAGAGGGAGGAGAAAAATTGTGTTTTTTTTTTGCATTCGTGACGTCGCCGTAAAATACATACGACACGTATGAGAAATCTAGTAGCATAATTCCCTTCATCTTGTCTTCCTCTTTATGATGAAACAACCTGCGTCAAAATCTGCGCGGTGGTTACTGAGAAAACAGCATAAAAACTGTTCTATAGGAAATACGTTGGGACGGAGAGCTGGTATGCCCTCTTAACGGGGAGCTGTTGGCGCGTGGCCAGGGCGTAGCGTCGTTGCGCAGTCGGTGCTTTTGCAATGAGCAACACTACCACAACGATGCCGCCGGCTCTAAAGCGAAACCAGGGGCGCGAAGCTGTAGTA
Source organism: Ornithodoros turicata (assembly GCF_037126465.1). Lineage (NCBI taxonomy): Eukaryota > Metazoa > Arthropoda > Arachnida > Ixodida > Argasidae > Ornithodoros > Ornithodoros turicata. The sequence goes on along the minus strand of NC_088202.1, from coordinate 128,241,488 downwards.
GAAATCTATTGTAGCTGAAAATTCACGTGACCTCCGGAGCTCGACGAATGACTGAGGACTAGCCACTCTATTTTTTTTCTTTTTTGATTATGTCGCGAATGACGTAAATGACGTGTCATCAGTTTCTCTCTCACTACTTTCTTCCTCTCTGCTCTGCTTCCAGTCTTCTTTTGTTGTTCCTCTTTTTCTTCCATGCACTTTTTTTTTTTTTTGTTCACGTTCGTCGGAATGCAGTGGGAGTTACAGGAATACGACGGAGCCTTGGTTGTTTTTGTCACATGAAGTATTTTATTGTGCGACATACGGTTATGCAAGCAAGACGTACACAGGATGACATTAATATTGCTCCAGAATTTGCTTGAAGCCTGATAATGTCGGACTGCCTCTGGCAAGGACTGCTTCTGGGAACTGGAGCTCAGTGGCTGCAAGATTTAAAAAAAATGGTATCAGATATAGGGTTATGCATGTGAAAGTTGCAATGTAAATAGAAAGAATAAAGGTGCTATTGAACGCGAATAATAAGAACGGTGTGTAACGGCTCTGGCGTTACAGTGTAGGAACGGAGCCTCAGACAACCACACCCTGGTACGGTCAAGTACGAATAACCTTTTTTCTCTTTCCTTCTTCCTCGTCCTCACACATCCTACATTACATTCTCTTCATCGTCTTCCCACATCCTACATCACATGCCCAGTTTTAAAAGGTGCCGACCTGGCATCGTATATACAATAATTACAGTGGCTACATTACATGATATTCATATTTACATCATAGGAGGCAAGAGGCCTCAGGTAGGGCTTTAGTCTTTCAACATGAACGATGTCGCTCCAGGCACAGTCCTCAGGCTCGATTTCATAATTGACCGGAGACAGACGAGACACTATGCGAAACGGTCCGTGGAAGGTCTTGGAGCCCTTGACACCGGTTGGGGGCGACTTGAGGAGCACCAACTGTCCCTTCTCGAAAGTGATGTCCTGACGTCGCCTGTCAAAGTAGGACTTCTGTTTTTCTTCAGCCAGTTTGATGTTCTCGGCAGCCAGCCTCCTTGCACAGTTCAGCCTCTCATGAACCACGGTGGTGTATGTCGCGGAGTCTTTCAGCTCGGCGAGCTCCTGTCGGTTAAAGACAACATCGAGGGGCAGCACCGGATCGCGGCCGTACACAAGAAAGAAGGGAGACTGTTTGGTGGATTCTTGGAATCCAGTGTTGTAGCAAAATACAACATAGGAGATTATGTCTGCCCACTTCTCTCCCCCCGCTGTTGCCAGCGTCATCATCTGCTTGATTGTCTTGTTGGCCCGTTCACAAAGCCCATTAGCAGCCGGATGGTATGCTGTGGTCGGGTTGTGCTTGATCCCTCGATGTCGGAGGAAAGATTCAGTTGACCGTGCCATCATCTGGGTTCCACGATCAGTGATTATCACTGCCGGGCAGCCGTGCTTGAGGACCAGACGTCTTTCAATAAAGTTCTGAATCGTAGTTGCCTCGATGTTTCTGACCGGCTTGGCTTCGACGAATTTGGTCAAGTAGTCTATGGCAACGATGACAAACTTGTAACGGCGCGACGGCTGGAACGGACCGATGATGTCCAAGCCCACGGCATGGAATGGAGCGTGCACTGGTATAGGTTGCAATAGACCAGAAGAGAACGTCGACAGCTTGTACCTCTGGCACAAATCGCAATGACGAACAAACGTCTTGACGTCGTTGAAGACCTTAGGCCAATAATACTTTGTGCGGATGGCCTCGTACGTTCTTCTGATTCCCATGTGTGCGCCGCAACTGCCTCCGTGGAACTCGTGAAGTACGTGATCGATCAGGACTTGGGGCAGGCATACCAAAAACCGTCGGTGAACAGGACCCTGGGCGACTCTATAAAGCACGTTTTCATGGGACACGAACTTTTTGAGCGCTCTACGTTGCTGCTTCCGAGTACCACTACGCCGTTCAAGGAGATCACGTACGTGCTGGCAAAAGGAGTCACGCTGTTGCTCCTGAAGTAGCGTGTCTGCTGAAATACTGACATCGGTGGCCTGTAGTACAGTGCCGCTTCCGCCCGATGGAGGGGCCCTAGACAGACAATCTGGTGCGTAGTGTAATCGGCCGGTCTTATAGATGACATCGAAGTCATACTCCTGTATTGATAGAGACCACCGCAGTAAGCGCTGATTTCCCTCTTTGTATTTCAGCAGCCAGCACAAGGCGTGATGATCCGTGACGATATCAAATTTTCTTCCGATGAGGTACGGACGTAGCTCTTCCAGCGACCACTTCACGGCAAGGGCTTCCAGTTCCGTTGAGCTGTAGTTTTCCTCCGCCCCTTTAAGTGCTCTGCTGAGATATACAACGGGACGGTAATTGTTATCCTCGTCCTTTTGTAGCAGCACCGCACCAAGGCCTGACTTCGAAGCATCGGTGTGCACCTGTATGCCGAATGATGGGTCATCAGAAAACAGCCTTTAGGACCGGCTCGCTGCAAAGCGCGTCCTTGAGGTCAGAAAATGCTGTTGATTGTGTGTCAGTCCAGCTAAAAAGTACGCCTTTCTTCATGAGGTCACGTAGGGGAGCTGTGATGGCGCTGTACCTCGGTATAAACTTACGGAAGTACGATGTCAAGCCGAGGAACGACTGCAGCTCTTTGACATTAGAAGGAGTCGTGAACCCTTGAACCGCTGCGACTTTTGCCGGATCAGGTGAGACGCCACGCCTAGTGACAACGTGTCCCAGGTATGAAATCTGGGTGCAGAAGAAGAAACACTTCTGTGGCTTGAATTTGAGATCTGCAGTGTGGAACCTCTGGAAAATGGTTGCCAGATGTTCCATGTGATCTTCAAACGTCTTGCTGTAGACCACACAGTCGTCCATATAGACCAAGGCGTACCGAAACTTCGCGTCGTCAATGACCGTATCGACTGCTCTCTGATAAGAGTATGGTGCTCCTTTCAATCCGAATGGCATTCGCAAGTACTCGTAGAGACTCCAAGGAGTTATAAATGCAGTCTTCTCGATGTCTTCTGGTTTCATCGGTATTTGATGAAATCCAGACGCCAGATCCATAACCGAGAAGAATTTGCTGCCAGTCAACGCTTGCAGGGCATCTTCGATCAGGGGAAAAGGGTACACACAGTCCTCCGTCACTGCATTTAGTTTCCGGTAGTCCACGCACATGCGCGTTGTGCCGTCCTTCTTCCTGACAAGCACCAGTGGCGATGCCCATGCGCTACGTGAGGGGCGTACTAGTCCAGCATCAAGGAGGTCCTTGATCATAGCCTTCACGAGGTCGCGTTGCGCTGGAGACAGTCGCCGAGAGCGCTGTGCTATTGGAGGGTTGTCCTTCGTCGGAACATCGTGGGTTTGGACACGGCAGCGTCCCACGTCGGTTGAACTCTTTGCGAAGGACGACAGGTGCTCTGTGAGAAAGCGTTCGACTGCTTCTTGCTGCAGGTGGGTGAGGTCTGCACCAATGTTGACAGAGATATCACCTACATCGAGCTTTCGGTGGCCAGAAGAAGGAACCTGAGCAGGAGGGCACAATTGCTTGCAGCCACTATCCAGAACACTCGAGCACTGTAGGACTTGTTCCAATTCGGACTCGGTGAGGCTCACGGCTTCTGTACCGTGCACTTCTTCAGCAACCGCTACAGTCGCCTGGGCTGGGACCATTACCGGCTCGAACGAAGGGTTGACTAATATTATGCAAAAACATTTCTCTGCCTCAACCAGCATGGGTTCAGCAGTCAGGCCGTAGCGCTGTGACAGCAGGTTGGTGCCAGCAATCATGATGGAACCTTCATCACATGCGACCTTTACCTTGACTGCCTTGCGACACCTGGGTGGTACAACAATTTGTTTGGGTAGCTGGACCCTCTGTGTGACCTTCCTGTTGGTGACGTGGAAGCTGTTTCTGCCCCAGTCAATGACAGCTTGGGATGTTTCCAAGAAATCATTCCCTAGGAGCACTTTGCCTGCTTCTAGGTGGGGCACAACGAGGAATGGATGCAAATAGGTCTGGTTGTCAGCTGAGACCTGGACCGTCACTTGGCCATGCACGATGAGGGGTTGGCCGTTGGCCCCTTGCAGCCTAACCGATGAAGGCGCGACGTGAAGTCCGAGCTCCTCGCTTATGCTGTCGTTCATCAATGACCGTGAGGAACCAGAGTCCAGAAGCGCAAGATGAGGGCATCCATTCAGCTCGACCGGCATGAGTTTAGCCGAACCTGCGTGTGTAGTGCAGTGCACTTTGTTTACTACTGATCCCTCCGCGCAGGTGTCGGAGGCATCAGATAGCCGTTTCCCGATGGTTGCAATGGTCTGCCTGCCATGAACCTTTCCTGCCAGTCTAGAAACTCCTTTGTCAACGGTACAGGACAGCGTGAAGCGAAATGACGTTGACGACGTCACTGTTAAGCAACTTATTCACAATACACGAAGTGAATGCGGTGTTGTAAGGCAACAAGCAACGACAAATGACTTACCTCTCGGCAGTCGTTGACCAGATATCGGGTACGAGGCGTTCGGACGCTCGAATAGTTTCTACACCAAGAAGCAGAGCACAAATGTTGCGCAGGCATCTTCACTGGCACACTGTAAAAAATCTCACCGTAAAAAAACGGGCAAATGCAAATGCTGCAAAACATTGGCCTTTTTTTTTTACCGTTGCCCCGTATAAGTTGCGCCCGTGAAAAAATACTGCATTGGCCAGTAATTTTAACAGGCATACGCCGTGTAGCATTACTGTGCTGTGGTCGTTAAAAGAACTGCATTGGCCAGTGATTTTAACTGGTATATGCCGTGTACCCTTATCGTGCTGTGCCCGTCCCTGGAGCCCCTCTCTTTCTTTTTTTTTTTTTTTCTACATATAGTCGTAGCAATGAGAGGAGTTTAAGCAATGACCATGCGCAACAGATTGCGATGTTTGCCACATTGGGATTTATTTTCTATGTACATAGTGATGAAAATGCGCCAGTCACCTCTGGCATCAAAACCCTGCAAAGAGAAAGGGAACTGTTACAGGGAGCCGAGCAATTGACATGCAATTATACTCACTGTTTATTTTTTCAAAGGAAGAACATACGAAGGAACCATGTGCACCCCTCAGTCAGCAATGGCATCAAAACACTGCAAAGAGAAAGGAAACTGTTACAGGGAGCAGGGCAATTGACATGCAGTTATACTCACCGTTTATTTTTTCGAAGGAAGAACATACGAGGGAACCATGTGCACCCATCAGTCAGCTCTGGCATCAAAACCCTGCAAAGAGAAAGGAAATTATACTCACCGTTTTATTGTTTCAAATGAAGAACATAAGAAGGTGCACACAAAACGCGGAGACGGCACGGAACTTCTTCTGGCAGCGTTCATAAGGATATCTGATCATGGCCCTCTCGTATGTGTTGCTTCATATGTGACAGTACCTCTATATTTGTAGTGAACAGACAGGAGCACGAATTGACGTGACATACTTTCGTGGTGTCGGAGAGCAAATCGATTCGAGGCGGCCGTCCTGATGTCTTCTTGTAACGTCCCAAAATGCCAAAATGTGACATCTGAGTGTTGCATAGTTCGCCGCCGTGTACACACATAATGCATGACAGCACGGTATTCTGCTCGCTTCATGTAGATGTCTACAGTGGTCAACGTAGCCCATAAGAGTGTTAAAAACACAAGGGCAACGATACATTACAATAAGGGCGCCTTGATGACCCTACGAGCCAGGACGCATGACACACGGAGTTCTGGACTAGGGAGAGAGTAAAGTTTCTTCCTCCACTTGCTTCTCTAGCTGGAAGGTCGGTTCGTTGTGACGTCCGATGATCGGGAACTGAATTCCATAAAGACTTCCGACGGACAAGGGGCTCAACAACGACGAGGTTTATTTACACTTATGTACAACACCAATTTACACATACTGCTAGAAAACTCTCCGGGCTGGAGGTAAAATTCACACGGGTCCCAGACCCCTGCAAAGTCTTTCTCTCCCCCTCTTCGGGCTCCGACACCTCCTTAAAAGGGTGACAATCTGGACCACAACCTCAACCCAGGACCACCAATCGGACGGCCCGGGTTCAAAGTGTTGGGACTCCCAATTTGATTGTTTTAAAATCTTTGGCAGGAGCGTCCCTTCTTAACCCCCGCCCTCTGGTCCAGATTTACGGCCAAAGGTCGCAGCTGTCAAACCGTGCACCCCGTAACTTCGAGCAGTGCATCGTCCAGGCGGCGTGCATCGTCATTTCCCTGATTAAGTGCCGGGGGGTAACGAGGTTTTCCTGGAACTCACGCACATCGTGCTTTCGAGTGTTCGGTGTCAATATTGCGAACCCTACAGAGAGGCTATGGTGCACCACGCCCAAAACGCAAAGAATAGAATGTGCGAACAGAAATGTGCTTACCTGACTACGTGCATTCACGAGATTTACAACAACCACTTCGTCCTCCTTCATCAACGATCGTCCGCGCACGATGTTCCACTTCCGGCGGTTGCGAATGGAAATCACACATATTCAAGATAGGGCAAGCCGTCATTGTGCGCGTTAGGTTCGTGCTCCGGGAACATTCCCTCTTTCAGGGGATCACTTAACACCTTCAAAGTGACTTGCGGTGCACGTTCCCGGGTGCACCCTGCGCACCCCTTCTTCGGTGCTGGGGAGCCAGGGAACGCAGGGGAAGAGCGGGGCCAGTTCCGGAGCGTGACGCATGTTCCGGTGTACTGCCTTTCGAAATGGCGCAACCGTTGCAACACGTCGCAACCGTCCATGCTCTTTGTGTTTCCGGAATCATCGGATGTCGGCGGTAAATAGTTATAATATTATAGAGGACTGCTATGGTCTACTGCTACGTTTACTTAAAAGCAGACGACAGAAGAAAGCTCGATAGGTGGCGCGCGCTCAGCGGCTCTGGCACTCGGCTTCCGGATAGCCGGACACCAAGGGTACGTTCCCCTGAGAACCCGGGATATGGCGCTCGGGAGCCTGCCTAACGCGCCCATTGTGACCCTGGGAACGAGGCCAACCGGAAGTCGCACGTACGCTAGTAATGAATTACGCTGTAATTTGCAAATTTTATAGTGAGTTTAGGTTAGGTTAGGTTAGGTTAGGTCAGTACATTTTTCACGCGCGAGGGGGGGGGGGTGTCCGGGGGTATGCCCCCCCCCCCGCAGTTGTTCGAGACCTTGCTCACTTCCGTCTAGGCCTCGTTCCCAGGGTTAGATCTGAGCGTGCCCTATCTTGAATATGTGACCTGCCCGTTGCGAATGACGGCTATGTCCCGTACTTGGCTTGGCCTTGCCTCCGCATTCAGGGTTTTGGCCGGCGCATGATGATGGCGCCACCGTTTTACGTAGTTTTCGCAGTATTTGTGTTTACGGTAACACGCCGTCGTCAGATACTATTAAACGCCCGTAGAAATCACAGTATTTTCTTTACAGCTGCAGCTGTGACTGTTCGAGGACGCTCACATGATACAGCTTGCGTTTTTAAACAGGAAAAATCAGAACTCATAGTCCAACCACACCGCTACAAAACACGAGCCGTCCGAGACGGACGGCGGCGACTCGGTGGACGCCGGTTCCAACCGGCGCAGCCGCCTCGCTGTCGCCTGTTCGAGCGCTCGCGAACAAATTTGAAAACGGCCAATCATCGCTGAGAAAACGAATTCATCCTCATGGGAACCAATCAGTAATCACTAGCCACCGGATGTCTCCATGACGTTCAATTCATGACGTTTTCTGACGTCCGATGACGTGAAACGCATGAAGCGCCTCACTTTATCCCGCAAAAGAACTTGCGACTTTCGGGCCCTTGGCGAAACGCACCGCTTCCAAAATATTGTCGCCACCGGCGCGCGCGTTAGGGGGATCTCTGATTAGCTGCGCATTATATGTATAAATATTTGGATGCTCATTGGTCTCCAAGAACTGGCGTCAGTTTCCTTCGCGCTGATTGGGCGAGAGTCATTTGATTGAAGCGCGGGTATCCAAACGGTCGGTCGAACGGAGGAGAAAGAAAAACGACAGTGGAGACGTCGTGTCTGTCCGGCTATGCGTGTTCCGTGTTCTCTCGGGCTGCAACTGTTGTGCACGCAGGCGCTAGGGGTAGTTTGAGGGTTTTGGATGCTTTAGATTTAGATCGCTTTCCGACGTACCGCAGGTGAACGGTAACACAAGTTTGATTACTTTTTGCGACTGCTACGTTAGCGGCGTTTGTGCAGTGCATTGCCGTAACTTGTACGTTCCTGATATGCCGCTAATCAAATTATGTTTGGTTATGCTAGTTGCCCCTCATGCACGTCGCAGCCGTTCATTCACTGTGATCAACGAACATTTGTGAAAAGTGCGCATTGGTGTTCAAATACGTAATCAAGATCGATTGCATATCATAGCGGTGATTTTCGTGCAGAGTTACGGATCATCAATAGATTTTTTTGTTTTGTTGTAGTTCTCCCGCAGCCATGGGCAACAACGACACACATAGCTCAGCATTGGCTTCTGAACTGCTCTTCGATGTCGAAGCACCTAAAGCTCCAGTGAAGCCTGTTACAAGAAGTAAAAAGATATACGGGGTGTCCACGCTAAGTGTGAACAGATTTTAAAAAAATATATCAATCACTTTTTCCGAGATGAAATCAATTGCAATATAGCACATGCTGAAGGGCACTACCTAGGGGGGCATTAACAGATCCTAAGGCAATGTCTTAATTAACTTTCAATAATTAACTTTTTAATTATAAAAGCTACGAAGTTGCTCCAATGAGAACATCTGATCTCTTCGGTCACCAGATACCAAAGCCATTTTCGGAACAAAAATCCGTTCGATAGATCGTCCGCAAAAAATTCGTGAAGGAACGCCATTTTTTTTCTTTATTTTATTCATTGCGCATCTCCAGAGACGTGTGTTTCTTTCGCCCCCAATACGAGAGGATGAAAGAGCACACTATCGCCTCTTGCGTCCTGGAAAAAGATTAAAAGGAGACAGAAAATGCAGCCCAAGATAAGGGCAGTCGCGATAGAGTCACCCGATAGATTTGTGTTTTTGTTTTGTTTCTGCAAGTTAAAGCTAATCTTCGACGCATGAGGCGGCACTGTGCTCTTTCACTCTCTCACACTGGGGGTAAAGGAAAGCCGCTTCTTTAAAGATGCGCAATAAACCAAATAAAGAAAAAATGGCGTTCCTTCATGAATTTTTTGCGGACGATCTACCGAACGGATTTCTGTTCTGAAAACGGTTTTGGTATCTGGTGACAGGAGAGATCAGATGTTCTCATTGGAGCAACTTCGTAGCTTTTATAATTAAAAAGTTAATTACTGAAACTTAATTAAGACATTGCCTTAGGAGTCTGTTAATGCCCCCCTAGGGAGTGCCCTTCAGCATATGCTATATTGCAATTCATTTCATCTCGGAAAAAGTGATTGATATATTTTTAAGAAATCTGTTCACACTTAGCGTGGACACCCTGTATACTGTAGCTTTTTCGAGGCAGTTCCCGAGCACAAATAAACGTGATTTGTCATACACCATCGCGTTTTGATTGCCTGCTTTGGGACAGCATTATCGTTGCTCTACAGCAATCGCCGAAGACAAACGGACGAGGCTGGGGGGTAGAGTGGACGAGAGGAGAGACGGTACGGACGGTACCAGAGACGGAAAACCAGAGGAGAGAAGGGGGAGGAGGTTGAGAAAGGAGGTCGGTCTGCGCATGCGCACTGGGCACCAGCTTTTTTCCCGCGCTGCAGCTCGGGGACCCTGTGAGTGGCTCCTGGAGATCACGTGGTTTGGGCGCCCGCCTTTTTCCCTGGACCATTGCGTTAACGGGAGCTTCCGGCGGATGGCTACGGTGCTCACGAGCTGAACGCAGCCCAGGTCAATCCAGGCCCCATAGCTCCCCCCTCTTCGCGGCTCTAAAAAAAATGTTTGCACGTTATAAACACGTGGTATTACTCCGTCAGGCATCATAGCTGATACCCATTGGCCGAAGGACATTGCGCGTTCCGCTATTGGTTGGCAAAGTTCCAAAAGAGCATTCTTTCGCGGGCTGCCTGTCTGGCGGGACGAGAAGAGAAGGGAGAGAAGTGGTAGGGGGCGTCTCGACGACCACCGTATGATGGCATTGTTCAAAGAGAAGTCCCAGATTTGTTAGTGTGTCAGAGTGACTCAGCGCGTGTTGTGATGTTTCCCGACACAAGTATCCTACGTACGAACAATCTCTCGAGTTCAGAACTGGAATGCAGTTGTGAGCTGACGCCTGAGGAACACTTGTGAGCGCCGTCGCATTTTCAAATGCAGTCACAACGGAGACAGGATTCGGTGTCCGTGCGACAAGCATTGCCCGCTTCGTTGAAACCTTCGCACTGCAACCAACAAAAGGAGATGCTCACCATGAAATCGCATGGACTCGTGTGAGCGTCGCTCACTTCTGGGAGTAGAGTTTGTGTGTGTTTTTCGAGTTCGAACTTGGTCAACGAACGCAACGATTTGGACTCTGTACGCACGGTGAATATTTGTGTCAGACTACTGAATCAGTACGATGTTTCAAATAAATGTGCATTTTGTCAAAAATTTGCCTAGTTGTTCTGGAATACGGAATAACGAGCGTCGGGCATGAAAACCAGTAAAAGTAAAAGCCGATGGTAGCCAGTACCGGGCCGAAAGGCGAGCCAAACTGAGAGACTCCTGATTGGCCGAATGGTAGCCATCATAGTTCATTTTCATTGGTTGGATGTCCAGTGTTGCCTGATTTATCTCAAACTATGGGCTTTATGGGGAGCTGTGGGAGCCTGGGTCAGTCCAGTTCCAGTTGAATCCCGGCTGTCGACGGATGCACAGGCTCCGTCACCTTGGAGGAAAGGTGAGTGATTTGCTCTCGCGTTTAGGCCTCGTTCCCGATGTGTCTGGTCTTGGTGCGTTTTTACATTTTACCTAGCTCTGCGCTCGTCTTAAGCATTTCCCCCGTATGACTGGACTTGTTTAGCAGTGACTTCCTTGCCGTCATCTCCGTTGAGTTTCGTAGCGTTGTGCGTCTTGACGGTCACCTCCAGGGAAAATTCTCACAGATCACAACAAAAGCGATCAGGCACAAAGGTTGGTGCCTACTGAATGTACCTCCAAAATAGTTTGGCCAAATACCCTGTATTTACGGGGAAATCAATTTTTTGGTTTGCCGCCGGATCGACCGCTCAAATCAGTGACGTCACGGCCAACTTTCATTTTGCCTCTTCTTGGCTTGTTGACTTGGGGCCCTATCCTCGTCAAAGTAATCTACCTCGATTACTTTAAATTTCTTCTGTCATTGGTGCACAATCGAAAAAGGCGTGAATATTAAAAGTGGTTGACATCTTCTATCAACCATTCGCCCCGCGTGTTATCTTGGAAAACGACCCGCCCTATCGGTGTTTTCTCCTGAGAATCCGAAGGGCACACTGTTGCTTCGGTTTTTTAGTGTCGGAAACAGAAAACTACCGGCGTAAAACTGAATTTCGTGGAAAATGTGCGGAAAACCAAGCTCGTAATTTCCTTTTTTGCTGTTTGTCATTTTTCTTGACGTACAGGTGTGCAAGATGGCAATGTTTGTGTGGCACCGTGATTGTACTTGGCATTTATAATTGAGTATGTGCCCGTAAGATGGGCGCTGACGTCAAGCAACAAAACGCTAAAAGCGCGAAGGATCATTGCAAAGGGTCGAACGCAGGGGTGCCAGATTTGGCTATAAACCGCCAAATTTGGCTACTTTTCGTTTCGTCTGGCGGGAAATTTTCAAGCTTGGCTATTTGGCTATTTTTGGGCTATTTCAATATTTTCCGGGCATAGTTTGCTTTTTTCTGTTTCTACAAAGCTGCTGTCTGCTGAAGGCCACAGTTCGTAGAGAGATACAGAAAGAAAGGGGGTCCCGACCAAGTTACGACGATTAAAGGTACTATAAAGCAGTCGAGGTCGAACCTATGCAATCAGCATGACGTGAGAGTGCTAGACTCAAAAGTTCAGCGCAACAAGTAATATGCGCAGAAGTTTACTCCAAGTATTTTTAATTGGTAAATAAAAACACAGTCAAGAGTGTCGGGGCGACGCCTGGTGGGGAGAAGTCCCCAATTTGTCAAGCAACCCTGTAAACAAGGAGACCGATAAACAGATGGCTTTCCTATTAGGATTTTGAAATACTACCTTTTGAGAAAGTGTAATTTGTGTGAAAGAAAAGAAACAAAAGCCGAATTTTGCACTCAGTAGCTAAACGTCTATACCTGGGCCTTGTTTCAGCACCGTGGCGCTGCTATCGTACGTCGCTGTTTGGCCCAGAGTCGTGCGCATGAGACATTTTTGCCGCCGTACTTGGCGGAGTTGACGTTTCGTCGGTCTGCTTCGCCGCAGTGTTGCCAGTAGATTTAAATTTGTATTTTTTCGGGAACTATAACGTCTATGTGAGAAAATTTTGCGGCATTTTACTCCTGAGGACGTACGCAATTCGGGGCACACAAAACATAGGGTTGCACCTCGACTGCTTTATAGTACCTTTAAAGGTTGCACAAAGAAGGCCCTACCAGAAAGGCAACGAACTCAAAGGATCAAATACACGTTACGACCAGTGTACGGTGTGTGGCCAATAACTTCGGAAGCCTGGAGCGGCCCCTCGCTCTTTCTGGAAGATGTGCGAGTGCAAAACACAAGAATAAAAAAAAGAAAAACAAGAACTACGCGTGCGCGTGCATCGCTATGCACGTAGTGCTGGCAACTGGCATTGCTACAAGACTGAAGCGTGTGGGCAGCTGCCCTCTATTTTTTCTTGGCACTCACGTTTCGGACACCGGCAAGACGCCTTATGCATAAGTGCGCGCCATCTATGTGCGGAGACGGAGACTACGTTTGCGCGCCATGTTTGAGTATAGCTGCCGGTGGTTTCGGTTTTCGCCACATCGCCTATCGCCAGCAACGCGGCATCCCGGGAGGTTGACCGGCAACTCCCCATTACTGCTCGTGCCACTGTGCACCCAAAAGGGCAATATTGGCTCGAATACCGATAAGGGAAATCCTCAGTTCGCTATTATTGCCTCGAAAATAATTAAAAAGGCACGTGACACGTTCACGGTCAGAACATGCTTAGATTGAGGTTGTTTGGCGAGTCACGGGACGGCAGCTTCTTTCAGAAGTAGGTCTATACTAAACGCGAGCTACAGAGGACTTCATTTATGTGCAGGAGTGTTGCATTTCCAGTGGAAGCGTGCTGCCAGACCAGCATTTAGAAGATGATTGGGAAAATGAGCTTTGTGCACTGTCTCTCTTGGTGCATATCTGTTTGGGACATTGTTGCTATAATTGCTTTTGAAAAAGAGCTATGTACCAATCAGATAACCAAGTACGACACAGCAGATTTAAGAGCAAAAGCAATGTGCTCCTTCTGATGTGTCGTTGCCTTTTCATCACAAAGAAAATGGCATATGATGCGAGGAAATCGTCAAATCATCACAGAAAGTCTGGTTTTCTGTGTCTCCAAGAAAGGGGCTCTTCCTCTTTCTTTGTGTGAACAGTCAGCTCCACATGACTTCAATCTAAAAAAGTATGTATCCGGTCACCTTTTGTTGGGTAACTGGTACCAAACAAGTACGTGTGCGAGTATGGTACATCTGATATTTTACTGAAGGTACACAAAATGTGTCTAGTCACAGGTGCTCAAATGCTTTTTTATTCCGTTACTGAACAGGACCAGCAGCTAAGCAGAGAGTCCTGTAGTAAGATCATCCATCGCCACTCCATGCTGCACAAACGCGCATATAGGGACCCGCTACGTAACTGCGTAACACACCGCATCAGAACACTCTGCTGTAAAGTTCGGGCAAGTAGTTGAGTATTCATACAGGGTGTCCCAGAAAACGTGTCATTGAATTATAATAAAAAAACTACGCCACCTAGAATCATGCGGTCAACAGCATTTGTTCTTATTAGGTTTTTGCCACCTCCTAATGTGAATGTCATGTATTCCAAGTTTAATTATGTAAATATTTGCGAACTGAACTCGGAAATTTGCCAAGTAAAGGTCACTTTTTTACCCCACCAACATGAAGAGCGTGCCGAATTCACTCAAATTCATGATAATTCACAGTGATATTCACGAGCTATCCCATCGGAAAAAATAGCCGAATACCATGCTTTTCGGAGCACCGGACCATAGCGCGCGATGACTTTTTGAGCGCAATCGCTCTCAGTGCGACGAAAGGAGGTTCCGATGCCAGCTCACAGAGTGATAGTAGAAAAAGTAACTGTTCCTAAAATTGGGAGAGGGAAAGCATTATCCCAGCGAAAGTCGGACATGATAAGCCGTGCCTGTTTTATCTCTTTCTGCGATGTCGGGGAGGGCTGGGTTTCCAACCTCCTTTCGTCGGACTGACAAAGATTGCGCTGAAAAATTCATCGTGCGCTATTCTGTGCGACCTCCGTAGAAATGTTCGGCTATTTTTTCCGATGGGATAGCTCCTGAATATCCCTGGCAATTATCATTAATTTGACTAAATTAGACACTCTCTTCACATTGGTGGGGTAAAAAAGTCACCTTTACTAGGCAAATTTCCGACTTAAGCCCGCAAAAAAAATACATAATTAAACTTACGTTACACGACATTCACTTGAGGAGGTGGCAAAAACACAGTAAGAACAAATGCCATTGACCGCATGACTCTAGGTGGTGTAGTTTTTTCATTATAATTCAATGAAACGTTTTCTGGGACACCCTGTATGTACAACAGCGACAGAGTCCCCAAAATTCCGCAGTTCGACGTGAGATTTTTTTTCACGAAGTTGCAGCTACGCCGAGCGTGCTTGTCCGATGCTGGTTGCTCGTTGTAGAAGACAATAACGAAGTTGTCCGAAAGAAACGTTCGTATAACGTTAGCTTCGTGAGCTCGGCTGTGCATTCTTCCTGCTCGCCTGCCATGCTAAAAAGCTTGAATCGCAAGATTCCCGACTTTCCAGCTGGTCCCGCTACAGAAAATCGCACATAGCGCGACCGCCCGAATACTCAAACATGGCGCCGCCGCCACCCGCCGCCACGAGATGGCAGCACTTATGAATAAGGCGTAGTGGCAAATTTGTAATGGGGAAGTGCGGAAAGTACCCACGGCAATAGAGAAAGGAATGGGAGGAAGATGCAGACTTTAAAGGTAAATTAAGCTGATACTATTCTGATATGCCACAGTGGTTTTGCTATGTTACGTATGGGCTTTTGAGACCTGCAGCCGATTTTGCTTTCGCTACACGGGCGTCCCTCTCGATATTCCTGCTGGATGGCTTGCCGCCTTATCAACATCGAGCTCTGCTTTCTGCAAGGCATGCAAGACTGACCTGCGACCGCACCTAATATAAATACACCAATAAATTGACTCTAAGGTGTTTGGCTATTTTGGCTATATTCAAATTATCCGACTTGGCTGTTTTTTGGCTACTTTCTGGCTTTCACTTGGCGGGCTAGGGCTTTGGCGTCTGGTAACCCTGGAACGGACAGTGTGGCGCGAGCCGTAAACGCGTTTATGAGAAATCGGTCCGTGCTTTAAATCCTGAGCTTTATTTATGAGCTTTTTTTATATTTTTCTGTGTGTTCGTGCGCTCGATATGCGAAATTATAATTCGCATTTCAATATGCGTCTTTTGTTCGTGACCTTTGGGGGTTGTAATGATACCGCAAATGAGCGTTGATTTTTTTTTTTTGTGTGTGTGTGTGTGCACCGCTATGTTGCAATAACATTGACTGTATGAGGGCTCTGACGACGCTTCGAAAAGCTCGTTACTTTCACGCATACGATGCCGCGATCGGCGCTGAGAAATGGTGTTAGCGGTGCTTTTCTATCGTTATTAAACAAAAACGAAGAAAGATATGAATTTTTTGTAGTGATGAGCACATACAGACTTTATACAACGCAATAAACGGAAATGCACATGCGGACCCATCACAAAACCCATCGCCGCTCTAAGTAACCGACCCTTTTTCGCTACGTTACTTTTCAGCTTTGAAACTAATGTCTTACGTACTTGTTACGTCAAAATGACGTAGGGTCACGGTCCGAGATTAGGGCCGAGAGGCTGTGAAGGAAAACTAGGTATAAATTTCAATTGAAACGGGCGGGATTTAAGGCAGAGTATTTCGTGGTAGCCCGGTCCTACATCTTGTGACGTAAAGTAATCGAGGTCGATTAGTTTTGACGAGGATGGGGCCCCTGCTCGCGGTGTCGCAATCATCAGGCCGAAAGCGAAATGGAGAGTCGCCCTTGCATATAAACACCACGAACACCGTTCCCTTCGTCTGAATTTGATCATCATCGTTTTCCTTTTGCTAGACAGTACACACAACTTGGTCAGGTGTCATCTTGTGAGAGACGCTGTTAGGGAGAATTGTGACAATGCCGTGTCGCTGTACGCTAGCTAACAACAAAGATGTTTCTACCAAGTTACCGGTTGATTTTGTGCGTGATTTGGTGGTGCGAAACAAGTGGTAGAGTGCTCTGTGCTTACCAAGGCAACAGTCGTGTGTGCTGGAAGCATTTTGCATCTGAATGTTACGAGGTCGTTCACCTGAGGCCGATTTGGACTCGAAAAGTCGCTGAAAAGGAATACAGCACATGCCTCCTTCAACGTAGAGTCACGAAGTAAGCTTATTTCGTGACTCTAGTTCGACGACGACAAAGGGGACAGCACCAAAGGACCGTAGTCGCAGGTACTCTGTCCGCACGAACTTGCACTATGGCTCGCACGTAATATGAGCATGTGAACGAGAAATCTGGGGCCACCGTGCCCTATAGTCAGCGGTTACATGCACTACGCAGTTTCTCAGGTAAGTTGGTTTCGAAATTACATGGCGTTGAAGAAGTCTGATGAGCCTACGCACAGACAAGACAGAACTGTCACAGCAGCTGAACTCAGCAAGAATTTGAGAGCTCCTCTGTGTCTGTCTTGAATTCCGTATGATCACCCTCAGCCTTTTCCCAATATCCCCATACAGCCCTATGTCCCACTTACATGGCAGTATTGCTGTTCCTTTTTAAAAGCCGGGCTCTGTCTATGAGTGCTGTGTGTCTGAGTTGTAATGTAAGGTTATAACATGTAAGTGAGCCTCTACGCACAAGAGGAGAGGGAGAGACTGGAGTGACGTGCGCGGTACTGTGGCGGTGCTCCTGTTTTGGGGGGAAGCCCATTGTAGCACGTGCGAGCAGGGAAGAAGGTAAACAAGCTGGATCGGTCGTTTTAACGCCAAGCGTTTCTCGTGATTTACATCGTTCTTGAGCGACGAAATGGTATATATATGTTGTGGATAACGTGTAGTGAAAAAATATGTGTTATAGCACTTGGATAGAGGGGAGCATCTGTCTCCCGTGTTCCAAAAGACAAAAGGGAATGTTGGCGATGGGAGAAGGCGATCAACCGTCGCTACTGGCAAGCTACAGATACCTAAGGTTGTTTCTAGCCGTTATTCTGATGTCACAGTACAGAGGCATCATGTTCAGGGCCTTTAAAAGTAGATGGTTGCTTTCTATATATTTTGAGGCCACAGTTCGCGCCGGACTTCTATACTGTCTGAGAG
This sequence comes from Ornithodoros turicata, assembly GCF_037126465.1. NCBI lineage: Eukaryota > Metazoa > Arthropoda > Arachnida > Ixodida > Argasidae > Ornithodoros > Ornithodoros turicata. Next base: position 128,223,944 of record NC_088202.1, on the reverse strand, counting down.
GGATAGTTTACCCGCATACATGGAGGACAGAAGAAAAGGAGGCGCCCCAACGATAAGGAGCAACGACGATAACCGTTGTGAAGTGGAACAGCCCTTAGGCTTTTTCAGAGCCTTTGAAAAAAGAAATCTAACCGTCACGGACCTCCCGCCGTAATCTGGACGGGAGGTCCAACGTCTGTATGACACTTACCACAGGTCAACAGGTCCCCGTCAGCCCTGCCAAACGACAACGGGTAGGGAGCCCTTCCTCTAGTGATCCCAATAATCCACAGATCGTGAATGTTCCCGATAACACCATGGACACTTCGGTACCGCCAGCTCCTCAGCAGACAGATGAGATGAACGATGGCAACCTTGCCACTTCTCTTCATCACCCGTTCACCACTGTCACCTACAGGAAGAACCGAGCCGGCGGTATTCTCATACTGTTTCGACCAGCAACTAGTGACTAGTCCTTCTGGAAGGTGAATCCTAATGCGGTCGCTAGTGAGATACGCCTGCTAGCCCAACAACAGGTTATGCACCACCGTTTCCACCGAGACGGTTCTCTCTTCGTCTCCGTACGGTCCGAAGCAGCTGCCCGCAACCTTTTGTCTGCTAAGTGCTTAGCTGGGATTCCGGTGATACCATCAATACCCCAATCGTACGCCAGAAATATGGGCAAGATATATGATGTTCCAAGAGAGTATTCGAACGACGACCTCGTGCTCTACCTTAAAGGGACGGTCTCGTGCAGCCGGGGCGATTCCGAAACTTAGCCAAAACTAGTTTCACGAGTACTGTACACATACAACCGTCAAAGTTTCATTCGGAATAACCAAGTCGTTTTCGAGGAATTTGTCGAAACGTGCCGTAAGAGCAGACGACGAAAGCTGCGCTCTCTCATGCATACGTCACGTATGACGTCGGCCTGCGGGTGCGTCGTCGTTGTCATGGTAATTGCAACTTGCAGACGCACCTTGGGTTGAGTAATCCCCTTTGCTCTCGAAACGGGGACACTCAGGCATATACCTCCGCGAGCGGAGAATGTAGTCCGAGCATTGACTGTGCCGTCTCCCATAATGTGGCGCACAATCGGATACGTGGAAGCTAAGTCACGTGTTTTCTTTCCGCGAGTATTTAATACGGTTTTTAAATAAACACGTACTCCTTCTCCATGTACGTCGTCAGCGACACTTCATTTGGAAACATGATCAGTGTACAACGGGGAGTGTAATGGAAGCGCGCGTATATTTTTGGTCGGAGCTGTAATGCGACCGCGCGCGCCGATGGCCAGCGACTTCAGATTTGTGATTGTGGATGGGGTTGTTCTGCAACTTTTAACTTGTATTTGAGGATTAACATAGTTGTTCTGAACCACCATGCTTGCCATTACATAGAATGTGCGTTTTTCACCTGAGAACTGAAAGAAAATGTACAAGAGTTGCCGCGGTGCCCAGTAACTTCTGAAAGTCGTCTGCTCACGCCGATGCACTAGCGCGCGCAAAAGCAGACGATTTCTGTATCCTATCACGGACTTATCCGCAGGGCGACGTGGCCCTTCTTATTGTTGCCAACACAGATCGCGGTATGCTCTGCAATCTTTATCAATTTAATTCGGTTATTTAATAACCGTGGCGTGTTTTGTCGGGAAAATTAGCAGTATTCCATTTTCAACAAAGGGCAATCGAATGGTACACTTTATGAAAGGGGCAGGGGGTACGAGACCGTCCCTTTAAAGACGCAGGGGTTTTATCTGCACGGCGACAGGTTCGGCATTCCATAGCAGAAGATGGCAGTGATGTGTTTACCCCGTTACGGAGCGTTATCCTGACTTTTGAACCTACAATCCGTCTTCCCCACCGAATTGCCCTTGGGTTTCAGACCTTCGCAGTCCAAGAGTACATAAAAGGCCCCATACAGTGTTATAACTGCCAACGATTTGGCCATATTGCACGAAAGTGCCGTGTTCTACACGGTGTGGCATCTGCGCCGGGCCTCACCGGAGATCAGACTGCAACAATAAAAGAGAGCCAAAGTGTGCTAACTGCAAATCCAGCCATCCCGCATCATTTTCTTTATGTCCTGTCAAGACCGCCGCCACCAAAAGGCACCAAGACCGGACCCTACGACTTCCGTCTGACGCTCCTAGGGATGGTAGTGCCACACTCCCGTCTCGTACAAATGCACAAGAATTTCTTGCACTACCCCCTCGATCTGCACCAGGTGCACGAGGGTCGCTGAACACAGTCGCGGTTAAGCCTATCACAAGCAGTCACCCACCGCCTGCTCGTCCATCAAGGCAGATTACAAACACTTACGCCAGTGTGACGGAACCAGCAGGCACGAGGAGACAGTTACCCTCATCAGCCTCTGAAGATATGCCTTCTCTGGGACTCTTCTCAGCGGTACTCGCTGCCCTTAAGGCAATTGTCTCTGCTTTTCCTGGTGCGTCGCAACTGCCCGAGGTTCAAGCGTTTCTGGCACTGGATGCATTATCTTCGCATCAGCATGACGGCATTGTATAGAAAGGCCATGGCAATGCAGTGGAATCCTCGAAGCCTGCGTAACAAGCTCCCTGATTTTAAATTACATCTACAACAGTACAAGTTCACTTTCATAGCTATATGCGAACACGGCATGGATTGTACACATCGCGTTAATGGATACACAATCTGTCGATCTCATCAATCCCCTGAGAGCAGAACAGCGCTATACGTTCGCAATGACCTCGTTGCTGCACCCATCGGGTCAGTTTGTGATCGCTCTTATGATTACGTCACCTGCAGGATCCGCCTTGGCCCCATGCTGTTAACGGTCGTCAGTATCTATATCCGTCCCGCGGTACAGGTCCTGTGGAGTGACCTCGAACGCTTACTTGGTTCTCTGGAAGCCACGGCGCTTGTGCTGGGTGACTTCAATGCACGTCACTTGGCCTGGGGAAGCCGAAGGACGGACGGTAGGGGAAGGAGGTTGTTGGAGGCAATGGAGAATAATAACATGTGCCTGCTGAACAACCGCGAGCCCACTTACATGCGATCCCCAACGTCACTTGATGTATTGGACCTCTCGTGGTGCTCAACCGACATAATTCGCCACTTGTCGTGCGCTACGGACGCCGACACTAGAGGTAGCGATCGTTTTCCTCTATATATTTCGCACGACAGACTGCTCCTCTCAGCCACTACTGGACTGATTTCTTTCACAAACTGGAGACTTTTTCGTGCGGGCCGCAGAACATCTGTGCACATCGGTATGTCCCCAGAGGCTCTGTCTCAAGCAATTACCCGCGGTATTCAGTGTCTAAAAGGGTAACAGGCCATGTCGGTCATTCCCCAGCAATTAACCACCTTAGAGCATTAAGTCGCCGAGCAGAAAGAACGGCTCGTCGAACAGGAAGCGTTAGCGTAAGTTTTGCAACCACCTTTCACCGTTTGATCCGGCCACGAAGATCTGATCTCTGAAGGAGGTGCCCCCTCAAAAGAATCCTCTCGCGGCCTTGGCTATCGTTAAGGGTGTAGACGAAAACAGGCTTGCGACGGACTTCTGTGTGGTACTAATGACTCCGGCGGCTGCCTCGACCACGCCACTACACCGTAGTTTTGTATGCAGTTTGGCGGCTGAACTTCACCAAGACTGGCCCCGTCCCCCGGAAGTTATGGACCGCGACTTCACACCAATCGAGCTAAAGGCAGCGTTGAAGCTTGTGAACGCCGGCTCGTCCCCTGGACCCGATAAAATCACCTATGCCTCCCTACGAAACCTTGACGGGCGGTCACTCCAAGCCCTCCTTCATGTGTATAATACGTCTTGGCAACAAGGATTTTTACCACATACATGGAAGGAGGCATTGGTTGTTCCCATCCTGAAACCAGGCAAGCCCCCAAATGCCCTATCCTCCTTTCGTGACCCTTCGGTGAGCCTGACATGCTGTATAGAGAAACTGATGGAGAGAATGGTTTTGCATCGCCTCGACTTGTGGCTCGAAAAACAACGTGCGTTCCCTCACAAAATGGCTGGATTTCGTCGCCACCGAAGCTCCATGGATCCAGTTCTCGACCTAGTCTCTACAGCTCAACATGCTCGTGCCCATCGACGGATCGTCCGATCTGTTTTCCTCGACATCAAGCGCGCATATGATACCGTCTCGCACATTTGTGTGCTGCACGCCTTGCGCTCGTTTGGAGTATCCGGTCGGCTCTTCATCTGGCTCCAAGACTTCCTTACGGACCGAACTGTCGCTGTCCGTACGTCCCAAGGCCAGAGCCCTCAGGATCCTGTTCCTCAAGGAGTTCCCCAAGGAACCATTCTCAGCCCGACACTCTTTAACGTGGTGATGGCCGGCCTAAAACCAGTAATTCCTCGCAAAGTGTCGTTTTCCGTGTATGCAGATGACGTCGCCCTTTGGGCAGTAGGAAAATCACGCCCAGCTCTCCAGCGCCGCCTGCAGCTCGCTTTAAACAATATCCATACGTACCTCACGCACCTCGGGATGCCTGATCTGCCTGATAGCAGAAGAACATGTAGGAAAGCCAACTTGAAAGAAAAGTATGAGGTGAGGAGGAAGGAAGATGGAAAGAGGCGTGGGCAGACGAGAAAGGGAACATCAGATATCGCGCGCCGAGCCTGGCTATCAGCAGCAATTGCCTAACGCAGAATGAAAACATGATAATCAGCTCTAATAACTTTTGCCAAGCCTTTCTTTGCTGTACTGGTGCTCATAATTCTGGGCTGCTACTCGTAGCGTGTGGAACGGGATGACCGGCACTCGTGTAGGCTGGTCAATATCCATTTTTGTTCTCTCTGTGGGAAATCGGGATGCCGTCGATGATGAGAAATGTGCGTCCTGGGGCGACTTCTAAGGGGACTGTGCCGGTGTATGTGTGACAGCGTCGGAGGAAACCATCAGAAATTACCCTTATGATGAAAAAAACAAAAAAAGAACTCTATAGGCTACGAAGACGAATTCAGTAACTGCACTTCACTTTATTACTTGTACCTTGTTACTCCGCTATCACTGTACCATATGCTTCAGTTTGTTCTTGGCCTTATCATGAGCACATTTCAATGCTTAATTTCAAATTTTGCGTGTTACAGTCTCTTCCCGCCACCATCAAGAAGGCTTGTCGGTTACCAACACCTTCTTCTAAATAAACAAACAAACAAGCGGAAGGGTGCTTATCTTCAGAACATCTATAAGTGGCAGCAGAGTCACGTTCGACACAAAAAGTGCACTCTTAAAAATGAACTTCACCGCATAGCACGCTCCTAGCCAACCATCATCTCAAATGATATCGTTATCTGCCCTGATTTGATGGAAACGGGAGGCGTACGCCTTTTTTGTGACACTTATGCTGTTCATAATTGTCACAGAAAAGGTGTACGCCTCTTGTTTTCAACAAATCAGGGCAGATAACGATATCATTTGAGATTATGGTTGGCTCGGAGCGTGCTATGCGGTGAAGTTCATTTTTAAGAGTGTGGTTGGTAAACCAACACCTCCTAGATAGCGTCGGGCCTGCGCGCTTACGTCACCTATGGAGGCCTTTCCAACTTTGCGATCTGCTTCGAGCTTTCTTCTCGTTCACTCTTTCATTAACTTCATAGCAGCATCCACAATAGTAACAGCGGGCCTTCCTGTGTGACGTAGGGCGAGGGCCTTCTCCTTATCTTGGATGTGTTGGGTAAACTCTGCACAAATAAGTCCGAGAAACCGAGAAAACGGAAGAAAGGTGCAATCGCAAACTGTGGTGATAAGATGGTAGGGAGCAACGGACGTTATGTCAAAGTTTCCTTTCACCGCACCAAGAGTATAGAGTCGCGCAAACGTCCGTGGTGTTTCCCGCAGATATTCGCCATTCTTCTGGAATTTTTGCGGGCGTCTAATTCGCTTTATTGTGGAATGGGGTGAACATGGTAGAAAATTTGAGCAAACCATTCATAACGTGGCTTGCCTGAAGGTGGCTTGCCAGTGGATAAGATTCTGAGTCTTACATAACTGCAAATTGGCACCGACAAGCATGATAACCTTACAAACGGTCTGCTAAAGCTGCTTCTATGCGCTTGCTATTGATAACCTGAAATAAGAGACTTCAACTAGCAAGCAACGACAGTTATATGTCCCATATGAAGACACTTTATAATATGCGAGAAGCGGTAAAGAAAAACGCGGATCCAAGTACAAGTTTTCTCTCCCGTCGGAAGCACTATAATGCTTAATCCGCAGTCTCCGTGGGACGTGCATGACTTGACATGACAGTTTGGTTAAAATGCATGGGAAGTCTTGTGAGTGCGCACGAGAGCACATTGTTAAGGATGAACAAATAAAATTTAAAAAGAGAAACAAGAATTTCGACCCCACGCGCCTTGCTGTTGTAACGATGGCGGTTAAAGATGCTCTGTCTGCTGTTGTTCTGAAATGTTAACACCTTGGCATTCTGCAAAGCGGTGGGTGGGGGGATATACGTTTATTTCGGAAAGGTCAGCCTGACCGAAGGCCGGCTTGCTGTTCCTAAAACAAAAATATAGCACAAAGATGGAGCAAAACCGAATATAAGATAACGAAGGTGGGTGAAGTGTAGATGGCACGAAAGGTCAACTCATAATTTGTTCATGAGCTCCTATAACGATGTAGTAGGTTCGGACGCAATGAAAAGTGGTCTACCTTTCACATACTAGTCATGTTATGTCATAGTGCCTAATAATAGGCCATTCAGGATGAAAATTGCGATGCTCTTGCCTTGCCGTAATCTTAAAACTCTCTTCATAAAAAAGAAGAAAGGCATGACACTCAGATCAAACCAGGGAACATGAAAGCTAGAATCGACATCTGCATCACTGAACCACCAGCCCAGAATGTTGCCATCGTGAGAAACCAAGACGCAACCGCTTTGGAACGCACACTCAGCAGCCGTTACTTCTTTGGTCGTGTAAAAAAAAGAAAAGAAAGAACTACTTTTATAATGAATCTTCACAATTCCTGAAAACAAGTTGAACGCGCAATTCCAGACTTGTAGAGCCAGAGCCGTAGCGAGGCAAGTTTGCGCCCAGGGCAGGGTAAATCAGAAGCGCCCCCTCCCCCCCTCCCACTGCCGTCAGAAGCCATGTAAACAAAGAAATGAAAACGCTCATTTGCACTGCATAGGTCGTAGATTCAAATTTTCTTCGTTCCCGCTTTATCCTGTCCAACCAACCTGCAGGGGCCTCTCGCGGCTGCCCCTCTCGCCTCCCCCCCCCCCCCCCCCCCGTCGCTACGGCTCTGTGTAGAGCATAACTCTGAGAGGTGTAGTCAGCAAGAATCGAAACAGTAGTACTTTTCTGTGCCTTTAAAGAATATGCGAAAATGCCCCATCGTCGTAGAACGTACACACTTATCGAGCAGCAGAATCGCTGATTTTAGTTTTGTGATCTCCGAGGTAATACATTGGTAGTTTTATTACGTGCCAGTTGTCACATCAAATCGCGAACTGCCTTGGAAGGTGTTGAGCAGACCAAACGAGATAATGACGGAAAGAAGATCAAAGATGGCAGGTTTTATGATAAAGTAGACTGAATAATTCCCCTCACGCTTACTTCTGGGGACAAAGCGGGCTGTTCCATGATTTCAGGAACAACCTGATGTCAGTTGAAAAGGGGTGACACCAAGACAGGGAGAGGAGAAATTGGCCGCAAAACCCGCGCAGTGCTCAATTATTTTGTATTTTCGCACATTTTTTAATAGAACACAAAAAGGCGCCGTCGTGTCGGTTCTTGTGGGGTAGACCCTCCAGGGTTGTACTCTACGTCTTTGCAATTACGCAGTCAACGTATTTTCATTAATTACAAAGATTAATTACGAAAGTTAATTAACGGCTGCGCTATTTACTGATACACCACCACCATTGAGTAGATCCCGTCGGGAATAGATATATTCAACGACTTTGGCGAAAAAAAAAGTCAATCGCGGATTTAATAAAATTTAGTCTGTCTTACGTCCCGTACCCTGTATATATGACAATAAGCACACATGTATTTTTAATATATTCCTTATTTTGGTACCTAGAACGAGTTAACCCGTAAGGAGATTACGGCCTTGCACAATGCTGAGAACGAAAGTTTTGGCAAGTTGGGGAATAAAGCAAGTTTAAGCCACATGTCCGAAAATGATTGACATGTATTTAAACTGCAAGAAACACGCGTGGTAGTTTGTTCATCTTAATTCCCTTTACCATTAGAACGCGTGAAAGTTGACCCGCATAATTGGTTCCGTCGTCACATCGATCTCGAATGAAACTTTGATGAGTTGCGCCTTCACAGAGAACAAAGGACGTTTAAGCCACAAGTTCAAAATTCATGTTAGAGGATTGACAATCATCTACATTATAACAACCACGTGCGGCACAGTGCAAAACGGAGATTCCTGTAACGGTGAAGTAAGTCAGAGTGCAATGGAAAGTCATCGGCTATTCACATATTAAGTGCACAGGCGATCGCAGAGCATTACCGCAACTAAATCAGACCGAACAGCATGCAGTATGACATAGAGCCAGTACGGCATTATTAAGCCAAAACTCTGACGCTCTTGCCGTTACTCTCATAACTCCCTCTACAAAAAAATAAAATATAGAACATACATGAATATAATAATAATAATAATTTAAAAAAAAAACACTAAGCAGGCCGCGGATCGAACCACGGCCCTCGAAAGCTATAACCAAAATCGTCACCAGTGGGCCAACACCGCCCGTTGCTGCCGCCTTCAGGAATGAAGATACAGACGCTTCGCAGGCCACACTGAGCTTGTCAACACTTCTTTTGTCGTGGGAACAACATTGGAGCAGCCCACAGTTGCGCACAAAGTTGCAAAGCGTAAGCGACAACTTCACCTTTCATGTCTGACGTGGGCATTTTCTCCAGAACCCATTGTTTTGGCCAAGTACGAGAAAAATAGCACACCAATGCATTCTGCCACGAAGCCATCACGGTGAAAATAAGTCCTCCAGGAACAAAACTGTGACGTTCTTGCGCTTCCATTCCACTTGTACGCCATCGAAGGTCCTCTCACAACAACACCCATGTGTGGGCATTTCTTTCTAAAGCTCAGGATCAACAGATATTCTAACAAAACCAGATGGGATGCATTGCTTCAATGGAGGGCAGCGAGTACGCCGGTCAAGCCAACTTTAAGAAGGTGTGTCTCGCACTTCTGGGAATGCTTTGGGAAGTTATTACCAGTGTGCAATATAATTACGTGAACATGCACTGTTGTGTTGTCAGATGTACTTAAAACCGAATGGCAATCGGCGGTAAACAAAAAGTATACTGCTAATATTTTCTCAAATACGTTAACACAAACGAATTCATCGAACAGCGACATCTTAATAATTAATATGACAAGAGATAAGGCTTCAAAATTCGTGTTCCACCTCCGTGCGCATAATGTACCAACCATGCTCTCAAAATTATATCTATCTCAAGAAATGAGGTCAAAAGCAGTTGCTAAATCTAAATAAGCAGAGAAAAGTTCAACTGACGCGTAAAGGTAATTTCCCTGCTACACACCGCTGCAACGCGGAGAAGCCACTTTGACTGTTTCCGAAGTTTGGCATCTGGGCCAAGTTTGCCGTGCAAGGGAACCGCAGACGATTGAGTGACCCTGGCACTTCTTCTAAATGTTGAATCTAGAGGTACCCTACACCGCATATCCACGGGAATATTACGGTGCATCATACATTACCAGAGATATTAAACGATGAAATCGTTTCCTGCGTGAAAATCCCCATACCTCCCATGTATTCACGGTCCGAAAAGCGGGATATCTGGGGAACCGAAGGTATTGCATGTATAACGATATTTTTCCTTATAAGCTTAGAAGAGATGTTTGAACGTGTATTCTCGGGAATATTACGATACCTTGGATAGAACAGCTGCTACAGCACTTTTCTATTGTCTTGGCGGCAAGTTTCACTCAGTGGTCGCGAGAGGGCGCAAGGCGTCGCTGTCCACGAAAGCTGGGAATGCCTTTCACATCCAACCTCCTCCACAGCTGCGGAACTCTATGCCATTCTTTTCTTTCTACAACACATCGCTGATTTTACGCCCCGGGAATGGGCAGTCTTTACAGACTCCAAGTCTGCACTTCAAGCAATTGAAAATTGCGGCATACGAGGCCCATCCGCAGCCCTCGTCACAGATGTGTTAATGGCTTACCACACTATCTACGCCGCAGACCACAGGCTAGTTCTCCAGTGGGTTCCAGCCCATTGTGGTGTCGTGGGGAACGAGCAGGCCGACAGCGCCGCAGAAGCAGCACTCTCGTATCGGAAACGGGCCCGTATTGTTCTGCTGAGAGCAGACCGCCGTTCAATTCTGCGACGCCTAGTGACACCCCTGGCTTCCCGCCAACGGACAACCGACATTCTTCCCCGCTCTATGTTGAGCAGAGTTGATCCAACGCTCGCTTTCCGCATGCCACGAAACACCTCTCGTCAAGATGCTGCATTAATTCACCGAATGCGCCTCGATGTGGCCTTTACAGCTCAGTGGCGTTACCGCTTGAGACAAGTTGACTCTCCCACCTGCTGCCACTGTGGTGCTCTTGAGGATCTGGAGCATATTCTTCTTCATTGCCCTCACTACCAACCTTCCCGAACCACACTCTCCGAGTCTCTTCGTCAGCTGGACTCTCGCCCTTTCTCCCTATCGAAATTGCTTGGTCCCTGGTCCAAACCAGCCCAGCAACGCTCTGCGCTCAGAGCTCTTCTGACATTTCTGGACACCATCGGATTTCGATCGTTATTGTGAAGGGGCTCGTTATTTCGACTCAATGTCTTCTCCACCAATTGGTCACAAATGATGTCTTCAGCCATATGGCCTCAAACTTTCAGTTTGTACTAAGTTTGTACGCAGCGCCGTAACAAATTCATCAATAGATTCACCTGGATGTTGCGGAGCGGACGACCAGCCACACAGACTAGAAAACAAATACGAGCTGGGAAACTTCGCGTTAACAGCTAGAATCATTGGCAAAGGTTAGCAAGTTCTACGCACAACCCGCACCTGGTGTAAAAGGGAGCGTGACTCTCCTGCGACGATGAGGGGCATCGTCATAGCAAGTTACAATCAATCTCTAATTAATTCGAGGCTCAAAACGCGCAACAGCAATTACTTGGCTCTTCGTTGACTTGATTGGGCCTCCTTAGGCCCAATTAAACCGGGATAGTGCCAATATTGGAGCAATATTGTGTGCTCCTTGGGACGTGATTATATGCTAGAAATGAAACTCATAATGGCCATCTATCGGTATAAGGATTGTTTTCTATCGTACACCGCTCTATTCCCGAACGGTATTTTCATTCATGTTCAATGTACGTTTTCTTTTAGTGTATGTTGATGTTCTCTGTGCGTGTGTGATATGTTTATGTATATTTGCTTATGATGGTGTTTTGTAATATGTCATGACGGGCACAAGCACTAATGCCCTCATGATTATTCTTGGGCATTAATAAAATTATTACTGTTATTATTATTAATATTGGTGCTACTCTTTAATTTACATATATCGTTCATTCAGGTGTAAGTTCTTTTGTCCCCACTCGGACCACAAGTAATGTTCTTTGATACCCTACTTGGTTCTCGAAGGAGCCCAGATCTCACCTAGAGAAGAAACAATTCCACTACCGGCAATTCAAAAAGCATAACTCCACAACACACTACATACTATTTGCTCACTACCGGACACTCTTTAAGCAGACACAATCACGTGACTATACTAATATACTTATCGCATAAAATCCATCTAAATGGATCTCAAGAGTAATCAATTTCAATTTTGGAAACACCGTGTCTTTCACATTAAAGAAACATGTGAGTCTTTCTAAAAACGAAAACAGTCTACGTATACGCATTGAACACTAACAGTAGGGCATCTTCTAATCAAACCGCGATGTCTCAGTTCTTCGCTACACATGCATGTTTCTTCAGTATATAAACGCAGGCAACGCAAAGCCGCTATACCACGCGAATTCGAACTCCGTGTCGAACGCGTCTTATGACCTTTCTTGTATAGAGGTGTTCCGCGAGGGATCGCACTATTCAATCATCGCACTATTCAATCTACTCTCACCATAGGAGGTCATCGCAGCTATTCGGAAACTAAAACCTACTTTGACGCCACGGGTCGACAAAATTCCTGCAGTATTCATTAAAGCCTACGCAGACCTCCTTTGCCCCCTCCCTCCTTATGTATTCAACCCGTCTCTACGTGACTCTGTGTTCCCCAGCTGTTGGAAAACTTCGGTTGTTGTACCAGTCAGAAATCCGGCGATCCTTTGAATGTGTCAAACAATAGTCCTGTCAGTCTGCTGTGTGCGTTTTCAAATGTATTTGAGCAGATCATCTATGATCGCACGTATTCTTTTCTCAAGTCACAGATATGTGACCAACAACATGGTTTCATGTCGGGCAGATCCACTATCATGAATCTTGTATCGTTTATGTCCGTTGCGGGTCCTTTTGTGTCTCAGCACGAGGACAAGTAGATTCAATGTATTTCGACATTTCTAAAGCATTTAACGTGATGGACCATACTATTTTACTTCCACAAACTTCATATGACTAGTCTCGGAAGCACCCTCACGTCTTTCTTCGTTCCGTTTCTGAGTAACAGATGCTGTGTCGTAAAGGTGCATGGCGCCTTTTCTTCTCCTTACTTTCCCCCTTCAGGTGTTCTTCAAGGCTCAATTGGGGCCGCTCCTTTTCAATGTCTTTATGAACGACTTAGCTGAGCGTATTCGTCATTCTCATGTCCTTCAGTACGCCGATGACGTGAAGATATTATACATACAAAGAGAGCCTACCGCTTGCAACGCCAACCGTGGTCCACTTCCCGACGTACAAAAAGACTTAACTGGTTTTCGGTCACTCATTCCCTCCCGAGGGTGCACTGATGATGTTTCCTGTATGGGAGACGAAACGTCTGATTAAATTGGTTATTTTGTTATGCTAAGTCGGTGTTAGTTTTTCCACCTTTCATATTTAAAGTTATCCACGACCCAAATGACGTTCATAAGCTACAAACTGACGTTTCTTCTGTGGTTGAATGGTGTTCTAAAAATGGGATGCATATTAATCCATTGAAAACGAAACATCGGACTTACTCAAGAAAAACCGACATGCAATACGTACATGTGTTCCGATGCCATGAAGCGTGTGGATGTACTGAAGGATTTGGGGGTCCTTTTCTACTCCTAGCTGCGTTTTCATGACCATGACTTTCACGTATGCTCTTCAGCTCTCAAAATTCTTGGCTTGCTCACATATACATGCAAAATCTTTACCTCGCGCTCTGTATTTCTTCACCTGTATCGTTCCTTAATTTTACCGCGACTGGAATGCGCGTCTCATCTGTGGAACTCTCTTTCCTACACTGACTCGTCACGGATTTAACCTGTCCAGAAAAAATTCTACACATTGTACATAGCGTGTTTTTGAGAAAGAGTCCTGACTTTAGAATGTATGTCTATAGCGAGACAATGTTATTTCTTAACCTTGAACCACTCTCAACGCGACGCCGTTTTCATGGTATTATGCTCTGTTATAAAACCTTACACAGTTTTATCGATATACCATCTTTATTACATCAGCTTCATATCGTCGTACCTGTCAATGTAACCAGGCACACGAATACAATGTACCTATCCCACCATATACCTGCAAATCCGATCGTCGTATTCAACAAATGACAAACGCAATTCACGACGCTGTTGATATCCTTAACTCCCATACAAACGTTTTTAAAACTCTCCTCTGGAGTTCACTCAGTAATATGTGCAGGTGTACAGTGTTTTTTTTTTCTTCCCTTTTTAATGCTACGTACTCTATATCTGTTAGTCTGTACTGATGTACGTATCAATGTGAATATCTTCCTGTTATGCTCCTGTTCCGGAATATGTTATGTTCTGTCTAATCTGTATATGTATGTATATATACCTGTATATATTTGTAAGCACAACAAGCTTTGTCCGATGACTGATTTAGCACCCCGCCTTTTTGTTATGTTCGGCTGTCCGGCTGCACACGAACTTTACCTTCGTCGGGGTCGAAATGACAGATGTGAACCCGAACCTTACTGCAAGAAAGATATAGGGTATCCACAATTAGTAGGATGCTGACCTGTATCTAATGACGCACTGGTTGACGTATTTCGCTTTTCTTACCATCTCCAATTTTGATAACCCTTACCAGTCCTGGGTTATGCATTAGCTTTAGTGTTGAGATAATGATGAGTAAATTTTTTGTTATTGTTGGTAATATACTTGGAGATGACGGTCAACTTCGTTCCACAGAAACCATGAGCTGTTCCTGTGGCTGCTTCGTTGCCCTGTCGATCCTGCTGTACCTGCTGCCTGTTTCCAGTGGCCTATCCACGAGCCCGTTATCGGGTGCAGAAAACCAGACGACGAGCTTGATGTCCCCAGACAACGTCCGCAATCGTCGTTCAGCCGTTGGCATACTCGTCTTCATTGGAAAACTAAGTGGTATGTGTTTCCTGAGTATAGGAATTGCAGCTTCTCCTTCCTACTTATTGTATAACCACTACTTCTACTATATGGCAGTTATAGGAAAATTAATTTAAAGAGCAACTATAGTAACTAAACAAGCAGCTAGCTTTTCAAAGTAAGTGCCAAGAAAATGACTTGGCAAGCCGTTACTTCCCGTAACAGCTCCCATTCCAATCTGATAAAGTCAGGCATTGTGGCCTCGCTCATTCGGTCTGCGTTAACAACAACAACAACAACATAGATGAATGGATGATGATGATGATGATGTGGGATGTGTTACTGCGTTGAGTGCAGGACCCTACCCCATTCCAAAAAGGTTCATATGGAAGGATGACGAGGGAAGGAAATCCCTACAGTTCGTGAAGGAGGCCGGTGGCCCTCAGAAAGTAAAGGAAAGCGTCAAGTGCACGGCACTGATGTCCAGGGTTACTCCATGGGCCGAGAACTTTGCAGATATTGAATGGCCTCTGATCCAGCATTCCAAGTTGACATTTAAAGGCCCGTCGCTCGCGTACGTACTAGCTGCAGTCTTCGAGAATGTGTCGAATTGTTGCCGGGACACCACAAGTTGAACACAGCGCCGTGTTGCTGTGGCCCAGCTTATACCGGCGTGCAGGGGTAAATGCGACGCTAAGTCGTAAACGACGCACGAGAGAGGTAAAGAGGCGAGGGAAGCCGCCTGTCATTTCAAATAATAGTGTTGGGTCAACAGCATACAGAAGCGACCACCGGGTGATGTTATGACACCATTCCTGATAGGCCCAAGGCGAAGTCAATGCGGACAAGAGGGAGCGTCTATCCCCATTCGAAAGTATGATGGGGACTGCTGAGCGGCGATGGTGAGCCGCAGCAGCTGCCCGATCCGCTTCTTCATTGCCTCTTATTCCAATGTGGCTAGGGACCCATTGGAGGGTCAGCCGGTGGCCCCTGTCTTCTAAAACCTTGAGCGTCGTCAAGATGTTCACTACCACCGGTAAGTAACCGCTGAATCCATGAGCAAGCCTCGACTCGACGCTCCGCCTCGACTCCAACTAGTGGAGGAAAGTGTCGCTCCTTCACTCGAAGATCCCATGCGTTTCATGAACCCATTTCGGGGATTCCTGCGCCAAGGCGCTCCTCGAGAAGCCTTCCTCGAATAAAGCTGTGCTCTCATCCCCAGCCGTCTTTCGGGACACCTCGGAAATGTTGATTTTCGTGCTTAAAACACACTTATAAGATGAAAAATAAATATATTTCTTTACTTTATTTCGGCCAACGTGCATTACAAATACAAACAAAAATTGCAAGTGTTTGACATGGTGCAGGTGTTTCGAACAGGGGAACAGACAGATAGGTTTTCTAGTTTTCTGGTCCTGCAACTACAACCACAACGGCAGGAGCTAGCTTAATTAGCCTAATGGCATGGTCACTTCGTATCAAATATGAAAGATGACGTCATTGTTTGTCACAGTGTATGTTACAATATGTAGCGTAAACGCTCTTTGCTAACGGATATCTACTTTTGCCCAACGCTTAGGGGGCATCTATAAACAAGCGGAAGTCATCCCCATATCATCGTCATCATGTATTTCTCTCTCTCTCTCTATAAACAAGCAAACATATAAAAATATTTGACAGCAACTTCCCGAGAGTTGCTCGAAGGAATCGGGGAGACCTTTCTTGGGGAGGCACCGCGAGCATGTCGTACGAACTTTTATGGTCCCATTCGCGTTCTGCCTAAACGGCGGAACCTGTTATCCCACCTGACGAAAGGAATTCGCACTCTTAGTTGGAGAGTCATGGGCTGTTGCAGGTCAGCGGCAACGTTTTTCTAGCACTAATGAACGTAAGGAAGACTGTAGAGAACGTACTTGGCGCGCCGTCAATGAGATTCTCCTATGCTCGAGCGTGACCGCCCCTTGCGCAGCCATCCATGGTCATGGACAGCCAAGCGCGGATTAGTGGACGAATTTCTGCCCCCTAACAACAGCTGAGCTTCTCCGTTTGTTGCCAACCTTGTGCAGTCACGTGGGATAACAAACGGGGAAACGAGCCGGTGGAGGGAACGACGTCCAGCGTAGGAAGCAAGGAAAGCAGTGTAATTGCGTTGAACACGTACAAACATTCGGGATACGTGCAGAATTGAGTAGAGCTATCGGAATCACAAGGTAAGCGTTGTCATATCAAACGTGAATTATATTTTATCTATGAGATTAGATAGATATACTATACGCCTCGTGCACAGACTAAAGGTGGCGCTCTGCGTGGTCACGTAGCGGTGGGAAAGCGAACTTTTTGTGTGAGTCGATAGTCCGATATCGGAACCAGTCAAAAGTGTATGTGGTGGCCGTCATGCAAATAAAAAATGTGTGAATCGGTTGTATAATTTTGCCGGTTTCAATCGCTTGAAAGTGCGAACGACAGATTTCTGTCCTCAGCGGCCAAAAAGGCATAAGACGATATGCAGAAGCAGGTTTGTCAGCGTTATTACAATTTTTTTAGCTTTTCTTCCTGCGCACCGCACTTGTGTGTGTTTTCTTTTATACCTTTTACAGTAACTTTGCAAAGGTTGCACCCACACCAAAAGGACGCAGAAGTCTCATTACCTGAGTGGGACAAAGCGACAAGATCCAAGCTAGTTGGAAGTTCATTTCTGAATTGAGAACACACATCACGAACGATATACGGTCTGATTACGGCAATCAATTAGAATAATTGGCCTAAAAAAGACAGAATTCACGGAGTAGCTAATTTTGTGACACGTACGTTTGACGGCCTACACTCATCTTCTTCTCCTGTCCACTTCGTGTGGATTTGTCGGGAAAGCGATTACACTTGCTGTAACGGTTTTATTGAGCGTATTGCGACTGTTCCTTCTGTTCCTGTCTTTTTTTTTTTTTTTTTTGTGGAGTACAGATAATGCGATTTCTTACAGATACCTCCGAAAAATGGTACCTGCGTTGTTTTATAACAGGACGGATTACAGAGGAGTAAGCAAAGAGGCACATTACCATCTGTATTAGTACCAATAAAATAAAACCCACATAAACGCTTTGCACTGAGCTCACTAGCCTGGCTCCCACCTCACACTCGCTGTACCGGGGGTCCTTGGATGTAGTTCCCAATTCAACCTAGTGTTACAATTCCCAATTCAAGCTGGTGTTTTCCTGTTATTGGTCAGACAGGCTTGACAGTTGTTCTGTCATACTTCTGTCGATGAACCGTATCTTCAGCAGAAGCGGAGTTGAAAAGCCAATGAATCACCGAATGAGAGGGCAACAGCTTTTATTGTCCAGCTATCAATTATCTATCAGCTATCTCTTACCAGCTATCAATTCAGGCGCAGCGTCACCGAAGCCAGGTGAATATTGAAAGCGTACGAATAGTACTCTAGTAGCGTAAGAATACTCTCACTTCCATCCATTATTTCACTTTTAAACACACTCACCAACTTTTAAAAGCCACCGGTCCCACTGCTATAGTACAGCCGATCAGGATTACCTAAGACACCGCCAACGCTTTCCACCAACACAGATGAACGTGATGAAGATGATGTTTACCGCCATGACGTGTTGAAGTGGCGTATGTATCCTTTGCGAGCTAAATCAATAAATCGTCACCAATCGTAACAAACGTAGGCATGTATTTTCGAAGACAATAATAATCCAAAGATGAATACTGATGAATACACACAGTAAACCGTCATCTTCATGCTGCTCTGCGAACCAACGGGAACTGGAAATGACAAAAACGAAACCACCTGCCATCCCTTGCTCTGGTGACGGATGGCAGCTCGCTTGTGGTCACGCTTTTTTTGAGAGAGTCCGACCACCCTGGGAACCAGCGAAAGGAGTGGCATCTAATGTATTGCTCCGTAGACGAAAGCGTGCTGGGCTAACGCAATGAATCCTGGACAGGTCCTGGTCGCATGTCGCAGTAAACGTCAAGGCACACGTGTCCTTAAAGATGGCGCCGTCCGTGATCGGCGGCCAAACCGTTTGTAAACAATGCAGTTCTTTCTGCGCGACGGGACCGACAACTTCCATAATTTTGTCAGCCTGTTCTACAAGGTTTGCAAGCGGCAGGCTTGATGCGGCAGCCAGACTCATTTGGACCTGAGATGGAAGGCGCTGCATGAAGAGCTCGCGAAGAAGCTGTGCGTCGAAAGTGGGGGCGCGGTCCCCGAGCAAAGCTATCATGGAACGTAACAGCTGAGATGGGCGGCGGTGGCCCAGCCGTTTCCACTCAGTTAGCGTGGTGCGATCCAGGATGGCGGTCTTGAGATGGGAGTACTGATCGCGAGGCCGTGGGGCCTGAAGAACGTCTGCCACTTCCATCGCAATCTCTGGAGGAAAGGCAGCGACGATGTGACGATACATGGTAAGCTGCTGTGAAATGGCAGCCAGCTGAAACTGGGTCTCCGCTTGGATGAACCATATCGACGGGTTCCTGTGCCAGAACGGCGGAAGGCGAACGGCGGCGGAGCTTACGGCTGCGGGAGGAGGCGGGGCAGGAGGTTGACTAGGAGCCCCGTTGTTGTCAACTGCTACTGCTGGCTGCATGGCTGCTGCTGTCCGTTGACGGGTCACCAGTGTAGGAATGAGAGTGTATTCCAAGTTGGGGACAGCAGTTTGTTGTCCGAAGACTGGACTGGACTGAACGTCCGTGAGGATGAGAAGCTGCGAGCCACGCGCCGGGTGACGCTGCTGTCTCGTCGGCTTCTTCGTCCGGCGGCTGGAAGCGCCGATACAGTACCGCATCGTTTATGCAGCAAAACACGTTCATCTCTTGGCTTTGTAAGCACGGAAACATAACGAGAGGATAGAGGAGAGGATAGTCTCGGGTTTTTAAGTTATGCCACGGAAATATGTCGGTAAGCAGCAAAACGACGTGTAAACAAAGTCACATGTCCTCAAAATGACGTTTTCTATGACGTGAGACCAGGACAAGATGGCAGTTTTGCCAAAACCGCCCGCTTGAGGGTAGTTACAACCACAGGGGTGACACAAACCCGCCATTGGTACAACTGCCCTCAAGCGGGTGCTTTTGTCAAAACTGCTATCCTGTCCTGGTCGCACGTCATAGAAGACGTCATTTTGAGGCGGTGGCGTCGGAACTATTTTTCCGCTGGGGAAGCGGAACAAAAAGCTACCATAACCTTAATCATCATCATAATCATTTGAAAGCTCACGCACGCAATACAAGGGTGGTACACAAATTGAAAACGTGCTCAAGGCAAATTACGACATGTGCATCCTTGTACAGCAGGCCAAAACTAACATTTCAGACGTAATATATATGAATATGTCAGTGAGAAGATAATGTTAATGTAATTACAAACATGATTTACGTATCTTTTATACATACTTTACAAACAAGGAAAAGTAAACGAACGCTACTAGCCGCGAGAACGCGGGCTTTTTGTGTGGATTTTTCCAATCAAGGACATTTGTGCAACTTGTTGCCGATGCGGCAGCCCAAGCAATGGAACACCCAACAGAAGGAAATGCATGTCTATGTAGGAGCCGCGGCACTGAACGAAGATACCCTTACCAACAGTCTCACAGCACGACTGCAGGACGCCGACTCTAACGAAAATTTGGAACTATATTATCTAGTGCTGGAAGCGAATATCGTCTGATCCTCAATCCTTTTGCCTTCTGCGATTAAACCAGGCTTTCCTGGCGCTGTCTGGGGCTCAGCAAGAGCATACAGGTACCGGTCACGGGCTCGGTCGGGACGATACTGAGTAAAGTCTGGAGCTTCGTGCTAATCCAGATTGGGACTCAGCGGGTGGAGCGGATTACGAGCAGTGGTCTCGCGATGCCTCGCAATGAATACAGGCTCCCGTTCACGCTCGGCAAATCTTCACCTATCGCTGAAATTCCACACAGGCTGCACAACAAATTACCGAAAGACACTGTATTCTCAAGAAACTTAAAATCAAACTGGCCACACTTGCTTCTTGATATCTCTGTTCCTCACAAGAAGGATCGCCACACAGGCTACCCGACAAATTGCACAAATCCTTAAACACAAAATTGCCGCACAGGCTACCTAACTAAACAATTTTTACGTTAGTCTCGTCAGCTCACTGTAGAGGTGAGGAAGTCCAAAGATTCTTCGAAGCCTGAGACGTCTTCTTGTCGGCATGGTGCCTTTTGGCATTTTCCTCGACATCACATCGTGGCACGCAACACTTACACACGTCACAAAAATAATCTAACTGCACGGTGCAGCAACCTGCACTTGATACTTCAAACCGGTCGTGGAACCATACCGCTACTATTGCCGCCGTCGCTATTTCCAAACTTCTCCGGCGGGAAAACCGCTGATGTCCCCCTTGTGTTTACATTTGTAGAGGACGGTGGTCTTCCTCTACATGAGCCCCGACCGGCGATGATGGTATGCCACGGAGAGGCGGTGACGGTGGCCTGTCTCCATGGCCGCGCCGGTGGAACTGCCGTGCCAGCGCCGTAGCGCGTGGCAGCAGAGGCACGTCTTCGTCATCACACACGGGCCGCCACATCACTCCCCCCCTCAGACGCGGAGCGGTGTAGAGCTGGCGGTTGAGATTCCGCGTCGATACAGGAAGAGGAGGAAGACGGGCGACACGTGGAACAGGGACGGCTGGTCTTGCGTCTTGTGATGAGTGGACAGAAGTGGCGGGCTGAACGGTGCGGACAAGAGCTGGCCGGGAGGGTTCCAGGGGCGGGCCAAAGCGGAGAGCATGCATGTAGGCCGAAGTGATAAGAGAGTGGGGCGACAGAACCGCGACCGGTTCGTGAGCGTTGAGCTCGTAGTGTTGTCACCACGGAGAGTGCCGGGGAGGACCATCGTGAAGCACGTGGAGACCGGGAGTAAAACTCACTGTGGCCTCCGTGCGTGACCCCGGTGGAACGTTGGTCCCGCTGCCCCCTTGACCGCAATTGGATGGACTGGACTGCCACTATGTTGCACAAAAGCCAGGTGGGAAGGCGAGGCGGGCAGGGTTCCTTGACCGCTGGCGTAGCAGATGCGGGTGGCGCGGTCGACAGCGGCGTACCGCGACCGGTACAGGAGCGTGATGCTCGGGAAGGTGCCGCTGGTGGTAGCCCGAGGAGTGCCATCGTGAAGCGTGTGGCGACGTGACGCAGAGTGCGAGACCATGGCGACGTGATCTGGGTAGATGGGTAAGGTGGGTAGGACCATGGTGTGGCGCGGTCGGGCGTTGCGATGAGTGGAGCCGCGGTGAATTGACGTCGTCGCCTAGCGGTTCCTCGGTAGAACGTTGCACCGTACCTTCGGAGGTGGGCTTGCAGAAATTTGGGATGGTGCTAGGCCGAATTATGCCGAACATGGTGTTCGTTGTTCGGGTCACCAAATGTAGAGGACGGTGGTCTTCCTCTACATGAGCCCCGACCGGCGATGATGGTATGCCACGGAGAGGCGGTGACGGTGGCCTGTCTCCATGGCCGCGCCGGTGGAACTGCCGTGCCAGCGCCGTAGCGCGTGGCAGCAGAGGCACGTCTTCGTCATCACACACGGGCCGCCACACATTCTTTAGTTCTCCAGATCAACCACGTGGCGAGTCTCCCAAACTCATCCAATAATCCCTTATAAAACCTCGTTAAACGGGGCTCTCACAGGTCACTCCAGGAACATCCCTCTTTTCTTGGTCGGGAAAGAGTCACGACGCCACTGTCACAAAACCCGACTACGGCCGCATTACGTAAAAAAATATATAATAATAATAATTTACTTCATTTCCAAAATTCCCAAGTCTCGGGGACTAAAAGATTCTGGGCGAAAACACTTGGCATCAGATTACCGTAGACGGTCCGAACTACAGTCACTATATAGTAACTGTACTCCGAACGACCCGAGAATGCCATGCCTGGTCTTGACGATTGTATCTCATTACGGCCGATGTCTCAGTACGGCCGAAAGTCTCAATAGGGCCGATAATGCTTTAATCCCTAAGTGTCTCATTACGGCCAAAGTCTCAATACGGCCGAAGGTAGTCTTACCGCCGAAGATGTCTCATAACGGCCAAAAGTCAAAATGTGTATTGTAACGGGCATTGATATGCAATGTTGCAGCCAGGTATGGATATAGATTCCAGAGGGTATAAGCCATGCAGTGTACCCTTAGGGCCCTTATCATATATATACGCATATTGTGAGACAATCTGAATGTTATCATACCACAGCACATGCAGCATATTGTGTAATGTGTACACCCCAAAGGTGGTGTTGATGTTGCTACTATGTGAAGTTAGCTACTTGTGGAGAGCTAGTTGAACAACGCCTTTGTTGTGACGTTTTTTGGAGTCATCCTACAGTCACTGGCCAAGAAGGAACACCTATCTCAGTCGACGTCAGTTTATTTTCATTCGCTTTACGATGGTACAGTTCTTGCTTCTGGAATGAGTAGACCTGCAAGAAGCAAAGAGCAACCGTGAATAGGCTAGAATATAAAAAAAAACACAAGCATTTGACTCTACATGGCTGGTTTTAATGTGCACAAGCTGCATACATGTTGATATGTATCCGTTATTTCATACAAGGCTATCATAAATCTTCATCAAGACAAAAAATGACAAACCTTAAGAATGTGACTTCCAGGTAAACACAATGCATGACCATGAGATGAATTTAGTTGCATTATAGTTCATTCACATAATGGAAACATGTGAATATGAAACAGTGATACATTACAATTCATGAAATGATGCATGCATGACTTTCCTTTTCTCGTTTCTTATAAAAGTAGTGCACGAATTCACATTCGTGCAGTAATTGTGCATGAACATACATGTCCATGGCGCGAGTTATTTTCACTGATCAAAAAGAGGTCACGTGGGATTGCGTGACGCTTGCGAAATGTGCAGCATGGCGAAACAAAACTTGTAAATAGTGCATTGCACTTCATGGTAGCTGCCAGAAACGAAGCGAAGTTATGAGACAATGGATTACAGGTATGTTGGCATCTTTTTGATTCCTGCGTATCATTTCACATCACACTGTGACACTGAATACATGCGTGTCGTGTCTCAAGATGCTGGGGAAGTAGTTGCATGGGAAGTGTGCATGGTTCTAGACTTTTAATTTTTGATCGTGTGATCGGAATATCGGCACCTCTCGCGTTGTGGCTTGCATGTGACCAACCAAGTGCTGTTCCCTTACTAGCGCTCCTTACAAACGACAAAACGAAACACGTAGGAAGGTATATTTTTGATTACTCATATATAACGCGAAAATGTATCGTTTTCAGGTTGCTGCCACTACTCCATATGCCCGCAATTGTCCTGCGTGTATGATTACACTAACGACGTCGCCCTCCACGTTTGCGCACACGCAACGTTTGCGCACACGCGTTTCAGCATGAAGCCTGCAGGTAACATCTGATGCTTACCCTTCGGATATGCTGATTCTGAATTTACATATTGTAGCTTAGAGGAATTCCGAATGCCCAGAGTGACACACGCTTATAACATTGTGACATCAGCGCAGTGGCATAAGCACTAATGTAGTGCCCCACAAACATGAACGAGGGGCAGTGGTTTATCCAGAATCCCAAGCACGAGAGGGGTGTTGGAAAAAATTGGGGATGGAGGTCATCACTATAGTTGCGTCATTACAGCTCAACATATCATTACAGACGTGTCTGAAGCTGGAATTGCAAGGGCACCCCCTGTAGGGGGTGCCCTCCAAAAATGTTAGGGGGGTGTCACTGAACATTTGTGGGGTGTAGGGGGGGTCTGGATAAAGCACCGACGAGGGGGACTCCTCCATCACATGTAAAGCCTCATAAAACACCTCCTGAAATATTTTCCTGGCTATGCAGCTGCATCATTATGATGTAATTGTCATTGTTGTCCATAATTCTTGAATATGTTTTGAATATATGAAAAAAAAGTCTGCTTGACAGCATATGTCTTGCGGTCATCATCAAACAAGAGCATATGTCGTTTTGTTCAGCATCTTATATACTTTTTTTTTTATTTCAGGTGGACGTAAATTGTAGAAGGCAGCAAGTGGGGGAAAAGATCATGGTCATAGGTCATGTGGCTCCTGGAGCTCCCAGTGGGCTCCCTTGTGGAGTAACTTTTCAGAACACACAGACTCACAGTTTGCTCACAGAACCAACGAGTAGGATGTTGCTCGAATACTGAGACAAAATGGCGTAACACATACAAATATCATGTGACACAGTATGACAATAAAAACATTTTTCATGAGGGATGCATGAAACACTGTCGCAATATTGTGTGCATGAACCACTGTGTGTGACACAAGCCGTGGGGACGCACCGCCTCGGACACACTTTGGGAAGCATAAAACACAGCGATTGCTAATATAGTGGATGCTTCTTTTTTCTTTTTGGCCGTGATGAAACATCTTCGACCGAAATGAGACTACCTTCGGCCGTAATGAGATTTGGCCGAAACGAGAGACTTGGGGATTGAAGGATTTTCTGCCGTAATGAGACTTTCTGCCGTAATGAGACTTTCGGCCGTAATGAGACTTTGGCCGTAATGAGACTTCGGCCGTAATGAGATGTTACCGGGAGATCAGTGAACATGTCTCTCTGAGTGTGTGCGTGCGTGTTATTGTGTTCTTCTCATGGAAATAGTCCACAAAATTCGAGAATGTGAGTCAATATTGCGTTTAATGCATGCACATGTAATGCAAAAGAATGTAAGCTTTGTCGCCTCTTTCAGCTTGACAAAAACTGTCCTGCTTTTGAAATTCGTGTTCCTTGGTATCCGCCCTAGTTCAGGTCGCAATGACAGCATGCTTACAAGTCAACTCTTTAATTTAAAGTTGTGTTAATATCCTTCTGACAGTTTTTACCATTGACTACAGATTATTTTAATTACTTCTATGACTGCTCGCCATGATTCTACCCCTTCAATGATTATTTGATGTTCCTCTGTTAGCATGGTATTTCTAACATTGACTATTGATAATTGTTGCTACGATTCTGCGTGGTTGATTCTACTGCTCCATACGTTCTCCAGCTATCTACATGTTCCTGTATTTTGCCCTTCACTTGCTGGATTTGTATTTGGTAGCTTTCGATAATATAAATAGAGAATTATTATTCCTTCAAGCATTGACTATTGATAATTGTTACTACGATGTGTGTGTGTGTGTGTGTGTGTGTGAGAGAGAGAGAGAGAGAGAGATTCGACTTCTCCATCTATCTACATGTTCCTGTATTTTGCCCTTCACTTGCTACATTCGTATTTGGTAGCTTTCGATTAATATAAATAGAGAATTATTATTTCTTCAAGCATTGACTATTCATAATTGTTGCTACGATTCTGCGTGTCCGATTATACTCCGCCATACTTTCCTCATCTATTTACATGTTCCTAAGTTCTGCTTCTTCCTCTTTAAGCATAATATTTCTAGTGCTGACTAATGATAACTGTTGCTATGATTGTATGTGTGTGTGCGTGTGTGTGTGAGTGAGATTCTACTTCTCCATCTATCTACATGTTCCTGTATTTTGCTCTTCACTTGCTAGATTCGTATTTGGTAGCTTTCGCTTAATATAAATAGAGAATTATTATTTCTTCAAGCATTGACTATTCATAATTGTTGCTACGATTCTGCGTGTCCGATTATACTCCGCCATACTTTCCTCATCTATTTACATATTCCTAAGTTCTGCTTCTTCCTCTTTAAGCATAATATTTCTAGTGCTGACTAATGATAACTGTTGCTATGATTGTATGTGTGTGTGTGTGTGCGCGCGCGTGAGTGTGTGTGCGTGAGTGAGTGAGTGAGATTCTACTTCTCAATCTATCTACACGTTCCTGTATTTTGCCCTTCACTTGCTAGATTCGTATTTCGTAGCTTTCGATAATATAAATAGAGAATTATTATTCTTGTCTCGCGACATAAACACCCAATTATTTATTTAGAGAATTATTATTCCTTGGAGCCTTGACTATTCATAATTGTTGCTACGATTCTGTGTGTCTGATTATACTCCGGCATACTTCCTTCATCTATTTACATGTTCCTAGGTTCTGCTTCTTCCTCTTTAAGCATACTATTTCTAGTACTGACTAATGCTAACTGTTGCTGTGATTGTATGTGTGTGTGCGTGTGTGTGTGAGTGAGATTCTACTTCTCCATCTCTCTACATGTTCCTGTATTTTGCTCTTCACTTGCTAGATTCGTATTTGGTAGCTTTCGATTAATATTGTAAGACTTTGCGGTCTCAAAACTGTTTATTTCTGTTCCATTCGATTCTCAATCTCTCTTCCTCCTCCTCTTCCCCGCCCTGCCGGCGCCGCTCACTTACAATTCTCCCCCAGTTGAGCTTCATCTCTCCTGAGATGGTAAGGGATGACATTACTTGCTGCCGCACATTCAGAATGTCCAGACGGCGCTACATATACAATGTTTTTGAGGACGTCGTTTTTGTGAGCTGTTTTCTGGACGATGTAGGGGCCGTGGATACTGCGAGCCGTACCAGGGATACCTTTGCGTACCATGACCAGGTCTCCTACTCGTACCACAGGGATCTTGTTCGAGTGGCGCTTATCGTAGGACCTCTTCATTGACTGTCTGTAGCTTAGTTCTTCAGTAGGAGTAGTGCGTCTCTCATGCAGCTGTACACCGTCCTGGATATGAAGTTGCTTGTCTGCAGGCAGTACTGTTTGCTCACCGGAAGCTGCGAAGTGGGGTGAGCATCCAAGTGCTGCTGTTTCCGATCTATTGTGGTGGTGAACGGCTGCTTCAAGACAACATTTCCAGCCTCCTGGGAAGTCAGGGTACAACGTGATGTACTGTTTGATATCCCGGATTGCGCGTTCGGCAAGACCGTTTCCCGCAGGGTGGTATGGCGATGCATATCTAAGTGCGATGCCACGTTCGCTCGCGAACTCTTGTAGGAGCTTGCTCTTGAAAGCCAATGCGTTATCGGATATTATAGTCTTGGTGTCCTGAAACATCTGTCGGCTCAAAAGGGCTACTATGGTGTGTGAATTTTCTTTTCCCACTCGCGCGGCAACCATTCGTGTGCATTGGTCGATGGCCAGTAGGAAGGACTGAGTTTTCTTCGTACTCTCTGACTTCTTCTTGATCTCGGCAAAATCGAGGTGGACGACTTCGAAGGGCACCGAAGAGTGATCTGGTAATGTAAGTACATCGGGTTGAGGATGAAATTTCGCTTTTGCGAGTTGGCACGTATGACAGGATCGAACGTATTCTTTTACAGATGCCTTCATTCCAGGCCAAGTAAAGCGTTGCTTAATTTTTGCATCCTGGAGGGTAACCCTGTGAACAGAACAGATCGGGGTAGGCTTGTTTGATGTCCTCTGCATCCTGAAGGCATAGTACTGGTTTAATGTCTTCCCGTGGGTCGATGTCTACCTTGTCATCCCAGTAGAGGTTCATCTTGAGAGTTTTCATGTCAGGTCGTGAGAGGAGAAACTCATACTGGACAACAGGCATTACCAAGGCATGGATTGAGACAGTTCTTTCCTGGAACGTTAGTGTAATATCGGCCCATGTGTTATGTAAGGTTGTACGACCATCATATGCTTGTACAGAGACAGGTCTTCCAAGTCTGAGTTGAGTAGGATCGACTTTGTGTAAGTTAATGACAGAAATGGACGCTCCTGTGTCGAGGAATGCCTTAATGGGCTGGCCATTCACGATGACTTTGATGAACAGAAGATTAGTGTGAAGAAGGAAAACAGTCTCCTTTGGTGTCGTCGGGTAGGACTGGGCACCCTCGTTTATTAGTTTAAAATTTCTCCGCGTGTAATTTGGAGATTGTCGCTTGTCGCAGTATTGAGTTGCCGGGAACCAGCGTAGTCCTTTACTTGTGGCTTGTCCACTGGTTCCGTCCTTCGGAGGGGTGTCGCAGTTTTGTGGGAACGAAATGCAGTATCCAGGGGTGGTGAGGGGTAGTGTCGGGTGCTCAAATCCTTAAGGCAGTCAAGGAGACTCTCGACGGTTGTTGGCGCTCTCACTAAAACTTGCGTCTGCATGTCTTTTGGTAGTCCATGCACAACCAAATGAATCACTGCTGTGTCCGGAAGGTTAGGTTCGGCTATGTGAAGCAGTCTGCGTTTCTCGTAGAAATAGTCAAGGGTAGAGCCGGATCTAAACTTGTGAAAAATTGCTTTGTCCCAGTTATCAATGGGATTTTCTCGAAACGACTTCAAGAAGCTTTCCTTCCACTGCAACCAGGTGTCGCAACTATGCTTGGGAAGGCGCAACTCGTACCACTTCTTTGACATGCCAGAGAGAAACAGTCGCATGTTTTTTATCATGTCATTGTCAGTGGACCAGTGATTGCATTCACACGCATACTCGTAAAATGTTATCCATGCTTCCGGGCTCGTTGTTTGATTGTCAAAAACGTCTGGCTTTATCATCTTGAAGTGAGGGCGAACAGGAGCAGACTGTGAGAGCAGGACCGAATTGAACATTTCCTGACATCGTATGAGTTGCTGACTCTGTGCCTCCACT
This sequence comes from Ornithodoros turicata, assembly GCF_037126465.1. Taxonomy (NCBI): domain Eukaryota; kingdom Metazoa; phylum Arthropoda; class Arachnida; order Ixodida; family Argasidae; genus Ornithodoros; species Ornithodoros turicata. The sequence continues at coordinate 128,194,963 of NC_088202.1, read as the reverse complement.
AACCGAATGAGCGCATCGGTTGCGGAAGGCTGCGCAGCACCCATCAGAGTTGAAGCCTGTGTAGCGACCCTGAGAGCACTTCCGATATGTTCCTCGTAGTCAATGACCCTCATGTTGATCTTCACGGATCCTTCGGTAAGGATCTCCTGCGCCGTTTTCTTGGTTTTTGAAAGCACAAGTTGGCGAAAAGCATCACTGCTCACCGTTCTGGGAAGTTGCACGGCTTCCTCATCCGCCGGCGTACAGCTTGTAAAAAGCAGGTGTCCGGTCGAGTCCGCTTCGGCGTGGAGCTCAACCCACATATTCAGTGTCGGCTGCGCCAATTGTAAGACTTTGCGGTCTCAAAACTGTTTATTTCTGTTCCATTCGATTCTCAATCTCTCTTCCTCCTCCTCTTCCCCGCCCTGCCGGCGCCGCTCACTTACAATATAAATAGAGAATTATTATTTCTTCAAGCATTGACTATTCATAATTGTTGCTACGATTCTGCGTGTCCGATTATACTCCGCCATACTTTCCTCATCTATTTACATGTTCCTAAGTTCTGCTTCTTCCTCTTTAAGCATAATATTTCTAGTGCTGACTAATGATAACTGTTGCTATGATTGTATGTGTGTGTGTGTGTGCGCGCGTGAGTGTGTGTGCGTGAGTGAGTGAGTGAGATTCTACTTCTCCATCTATCTACATGTTCCTGTATTTTGCCCTTCACTTGCTAGATTCGTATTTCGTAGCTTTCGATAATATAGATAGAGAATTATTATTCTTGTCTCGCGACATAAACACCCAATTATTTATTTAGAGAATTATTATTCCTTGGAGCCTTGACTATTCATAATTGTTGCTACGATTCTGCGTGTCTGATTATACTCCGGCATACTTCCTTCATCTATTTACATGTTCCTAGGTTCTGCTTCTTCCTCTTTAAGCATACTATTTCTAGTACTGACTAATGCTAACTGTTGCTGTGATTGTATGTGTGTGTGCGTGTGTGTGTGAGTGAGATTCTACTTCTCCATCTCTCTACATGTTCCTGTATTTTGCTCTTCACTTGCTAGATTCGTATTTGGTAGCTTTCGATTAATATAAATAGAGAATTATTATTTCTTCAAGCATTGACTATTCATAATTGTTGCTACGATTCTGCGTGTCCGATTATACTCCGCCATACTTTCCTCATCTATTTACATGTTCCTAAGTTCTGCTTCTTCCTCTTTAAGCATAATATTTCTAGTGCTGACTAATGATAACTGTTGCTATGATTGTATGTGTGTGTGTGTGTGCGCGCGTGAGTGTGTGTGCGTGAGTGAGTGAGTGAGATTCTACTTCTCCATCTATCTACATGTTCCTGTATTTTGCCCTTCACTTGCTAGATTCGTATTTCGTAGCTTTCGATAATATAGATAGAGAATTATTATTCTTGTCTCGCGACATAAACACCCAATTATTTATTTAGAGAATTATTATTCCTTGGAGCCTTGACTATTCATAATTGTTGCTACGATTCTGCGTGTCTGATTATACTCCGGCATACTTCCTTCATCTATTTACATGTTCCTAGGTTCTGCTTCTTCCTCTTTAAGCATACTATTTCTAGTACTGACTAATGCTAACTGTTGCTGTGATTGTATGTGTGTGTGCGTGTGTGTGTGAGTGAGATTCTACTTCTCCATCTCTCTACATGTTCCTGTATTTTGCTCTTCACTTGCTAGATTCGTATTTGGTAGCTTTCGATTAATATAAATAGAGAATTATTATTTCTTCAAGCATTGACTATTCATAATTGTTGCTACGATTCTGCGTGTCCGATTATACTCCGCCATACTTTCCTCATCTATTTACATGTTCCTAAGTTCTGCTTCTTCCTCTTTAAGCATAATATTTCTAGTGCTGACTAATGATAACTGTTGCTATGATTGTATGTGTGTGTGTGTGTGCGCGCGTGAGTGTGTGTGCGTGAGTGAGTGAGTGAGATTCTACTTCTCCATCTATCTACATGTTCCTGTATTTTGCCCTTCACTTGCTAGATTCGTATTTCGTAGCTTTCGATAATATAGATAGAGAATTATTATTCTTGTCTCGCGACGTAAACACCCAATTATTTATTTAGAGAATTATTATTCCTTGGAGCCTTGACTATTGATAATTGTTACTACGATTCTGCGTGTCTGATTATACTCCGGCATACTTCCTTCATCTATTTACATGTTCCTAGGTTCTGCTTCTTCCTCTTTAAGCATACTATTTCTAGTACTGACTAATGCTAACTGTTGCTGTGATTGTATGTGTGTGTGCGTGTGTGTGTGAGTGAGATTCTACTTCTCCATCTCTCTACATGTTCCTGTATTTTGCTCTTCACTTGCTAGATTCGTATTTGGTAGCTTTCGATTAATATAAATAGAGAATTATTATTTCTTCAAGCATTGACTATTCATAATTGTTGCTACGAATCTGCGTGTCCGATTATACTCCGCCATACTTTCCTCATCTATTTACATGTTCCTAAGTTCTGCTTCTTCCTCTTTAAGCATAATATTTCTAGTGCTGACTAATGATAACTGTTGCTATGATTGTATGTGTGTGTGTGTGTGCGCGCGTGAGTGTGTGTGCGTGAGTGAGTGAGTGAGATTCTACTTCTCCATCTATCTACATGTTCCTGTATTTTGCCCTTCACTTGCTAGATTCGTATTTCGTAGCTTTCGATAATATAGATAGAGAATTATTATTCTTGTCTCGCGACGTAAACACCCAATTATTTATTTAGAGAATTATTATTCCTTGGAGCCTTGACTATTGATAATTGTTGCTACGATTCTGCGTGTCTGATTATACTCCGGCATACTTCCTTCATCTATTTACATGTTCCTAGGTTCTGCTTCTTCCTCTTTAAGCATACTATTTCTAGTACTGACTAATGCTAACTGTTGCTGTGATTGTATGTGTGTGTGCGTGTGTGTGTGAGTGAGATTCTACTTCTCCATCTATCTACATGTTCCTGTATTTTGCTCTTCACTTGCTAGATTCGTATTTGGTAGCTTTCGATTAATATAAATAGAGAATTATTATTTCTTCAAGCATTGACTATTCATAATTGTTGCTACGATTCTGCGTGTCCGATTATACTCCGCCATACTTTCCTCATCTATTTACATGTTCCTAAGTTCTGCTTCTTCCTCTTTAAGCATAATATTTCTAGTGCTGACTAATGATAACTGTTGCTATGATTGTATGTGTGTGTGTGTGTGCGCGCGTGAGTGTGTGTGCGTGAGTGAGTGAGTGAGATTCTACTTCTCCATCTATCTACATGTTCCTGTATTTTGCCCTTCACTTGCTAGATTCGTATTTCGTAGCTTTCGATAATATAGATAGAGAATTATTATTCTTGTCTCGCGACGTAAACACCCAATTATTTATTTAGAGAATTATTATTCCTTGGAGCCTTGACTATTGATAATTGTTGCTACGATTCTGCGTGTCTGATTATACTCCGGCATACTTCCTTCATCTATTTACATGTTCCTAGGTTCTGCTTCTTCCTCTTTAAGCATACTATTTCTAGTACTGACTAATGCTAACTGTTGCTGTGATTGTATGTGTGTGTGCGTGTGTGTGTGAGTGAGATTCTACTTCTCCATCTCTCTACATGTTCCTGTATTTTGCTCTTCACTTGCTAGATTCGTATTTGGTAGCTTTCGATTAATATAAATAGAGAATTATTATTTCTTCAAGCATTGACTATTCATAATTGTTGCTACGATTCTGCGTGTCCGATTATACTCCGCCATACTTTCCTCATCTATTTACATGTTCCTAAGTTCTGCTTCTTCCTCTTTAAGCATAATATTTCTAGTGCTGACTAATGATGACTGTTGCTATGATTGTATGTGTGTGTGTGTGCGCGCGCGTGAGTGTGTGTGCGTGAGTGAGTGAGTGAGATTCTACTTCTCAATCTATCTACATGTTCCTGTATTTTGCCCTTCACTTGCTAGATTCGTATTTCGTAGCTTTCGATAATATAAATAGAGAATTATTATTCTTGTCTCGCGACATAAACACCCAATTATTTATTTAGAGAATTATTATTCCTTGGAGCCTTGACTATTCATAATTGTTGCTACGATTCTGCGTGTCTGATTATACTCCGGCATACTTCCTTCATCTATTTACATGTTCCTAGGTTCTGCTTCTTCCTCTTTAAGCATACTATTTCTAGTACTGACTAATGCTAACTGTTGCTGTGATTGTATGTGTGTGTGCGTGTGTGTGTGAGTGAGATTCTACTTCTCCATCTCTCTACATGTTCCTGTATTTTGCTCTTCACTTGCTAGATTCGTATTTGGTAGCTTTCGATTAATATAAATAGAGAATTATTATTTCTTCAAGCATTGACTATTCATAATTGTTGCTACGATTCTGCGTGTCCGATTATACTCCGCCATACTTTCCTCATCTATTTACATGTTCCTAAGTTCTGCTTCTTCCTCTTTAAGCATAATATTTCTAGTGCTGACTAATGATAACTGTTGCTATGATTGTATGTGTGTGTGTGTGTGCGCGCGTGAGTGAGTGAGATTCTACTTCTCCATCTATCTACATGTTCCTGTATTTTGCCCTTCACTTGCTAGATTCGTATTTCGTAGCTTTCGATAATATAGATAGAGAATTATTATTCTTGTCTCGCGACGTAAACACCCAATTATTTATTTAGAGAATTATTATTCCTTGGAGCCTTGACTATTGATAATTGTTGCTACGATTCTGCGTGTCTGATTATACTCCGGCATACTTTCCTCATCTATTTACATGTTCCTAAGTTCTGCTTCTTCCTCTTTAAGCATAATATTTCTAGTGCTGACTAATGATAACTGTTGCTATGATTGTATGTGTGTGTGTGTGCGCGCGCGTGAGTGTGTGTGCGTGAGTGAGTGAGTGAGATTCTACTTCTCAATCTATCTACATGTTCCTGTATTTTGCCCTTCACTTGCTAGATTCGTATTTCGTAGCTTTCGATAATATAAATAGAGAATTATTATTCTTGTCTCGCGACATAAACACCCAATTATTTATTTAGAGAATTATTATTCCTTGGAGCCTTGACTATTGATAATTGTTGCTACGATTCTGCGTGTCTGATTATACTCCGGCATACTTCCTTCATCTATTTACATGTTCCTAGGTTCTGCTTCTTCCTCTTTAAGCATACTATTTCTAGTACTGACTAATGCTAACTGTTGCTGTGATTGTATGTGTGTGTGTGTGCGTGTGTGTGTGAGTGAGATTCTACTTCTCCATCTATCTACATGTTCCTGTATTTTGCTCTTCACTTGCTAGATTCGTATTTGGTAGCTTTCGATTAATATAAATAGAGAATTATTATTTCTTCAAGCATTGACTATTCATAATTGTTGCTACGATTCTGCGTGTCCGATTATACTCCGCCATACTTTCCTCATCTATTTACATGTTCCTAAGTTCTGCTTCTTCCTCTTTAAGCATAATATTTCTAGTGCTGACTAATGATAACTGTTGCTATGATTGTATGTGTGTGTGTGTGTGTGCGCGTGAGTGTGTGTGCGTGAGTGAGTGAGTGAGATTCTACTTCTCCATCTATCTACATGTTCCTGTATTTTGCCCTTCACTTGCTAGATTCGTATTTCGTAGCTTTCGATAATATAGATAGAGAATTATTATTCTTGTCTCGCGACGTAAACACCCAATTATTTATTTAGAGAATTATTATTCCTTGGAGCCTTGACTATTGATAATTGTTGCTACGATTCTGCGTGTCTGATTATACTCCGGCATACTTCCTTCATCTATTTACATGTTCCTAGGTTCTGCTTCTTCCTCTTTAAGCATACTATTTCTAGTACTGACTAATGCTAACTGTTGCTGTGATTGTATGTGTGTGTGTGTGCGTGTGTGTGTGAGTGAGATTCTACTTCTCCATCTATCTACATGTTCCTGTATTTTGCTCTTCACTTGCTAGATTCGTATTTGGTAGCTTTCGATTAATCTAAATAGAGAATTATTATTTCTTCAAGCATTGACTATTCATAATTGTTGCTACGATTCTGCGTGTCCGATTATACTCCGCCATACTTTCCTCATCTATTTACATGTTCCTAAGTTCTGCTTCTTCCTCTTTAAGCATAATATTTCTAGTGCTGACTAATGATAACTGTTGCTATGATTGTATGTGTGTGTGTGTGTGCGCGCGTGAGTGAGTGAGATTCTACTTCTCCATCTATCTACATGTTCCTGTATTTTGCCCTTCACTTGCTAGATTCGTATTTCGTAGCTTTCGATAATATAGATAGAGAATTATTATTCTTGTCTCGCGACGTAAACACCCAATTATTTATTTAGAGAATTATTATTCCTTGGAGCCTTGACTATTGATAATTGTTGCTACGATTCTGCGTGTCTGATTATACTCCGGCATACTTTCCTCATCTATTTACATGTTCCTAAGTTCTGCTTCTTCCTCTTTAAGCATAATATTTCTAGTGCTGACTAATGATAACTGTTGCTATGATTGTATGTGTGTGTGTGTGCGCGCGCGTGAGTGTGTGTGCGTGAGTGAGTGAGTGAGATTCTACTTCTCAATCTATCTACATGTTCCTGTATTTTGCCCTTCACTTGCTAGATTCGTATTTCGTAGCTTTCGATAATATAAATAGAGAATTATTATTCTTGTCTCGCGACATAAACACCCAATTATTTATTTAGAGAATTATTATTCCTTGGAGCCTTGACTATTGATAATTGTTGCTACGATTCTGCGTGTCTGATTATACTCCGGCATACTTCCTTCATCTATTTACATGTTCCTAGGTTCTGCTTCTTCCTCTTTAAGCATACTATTTCTAGTACTGACTAATGCTAACTGTTGCTGTGATTGTATGTGTGTGTGTGTGCGTGTGTGTGTGAGTGAGATTCTACTTCTCCATCTATCTACATGTTCCTGTATTTTGCTCTTCACTTGCTAGATTCGTATTTGGTAGCTTTCGATTAATATAAATAGAGAATTATTATTTCTTCAAGCATTGACTATTCATAATTGTTGCTACGATTCTGCGTGTCCGATTATACTCCGCCATACTTTCCTCATCTATTTACATGTTCCTAAGTTCTGCTTCTTCCTCTTTAAGCATAATATTTCTAGTGCTGACTAATGATAACTGTTGCTATGATTGTATGTGTGTGTGTGTGTGCGCGCGTGAGTGTGTGTGCGTGAGTGAGTGAGTGAGATTCTACTTCTCCATCTATCTACATGTTCCTGTATTTTGCCCTTCACTTGCTAGATTCGTATTTCGTAGCTTTCGATAATATAGATAGAGAATTATTATTCTTGTCTCGCGACGTAAACACCCAATTATTTATTTAGAGAATTATTATTCCTTGGAGCCTTGACTATTGATAATTGTTGCTACGATTCTGCGTGTCTGATTATACTCCGGCATACTTCCTTCATCTATTTACATGTTCCTAGGTTCTGCTTCTTCCTCTTTAAGCATACTATTTCTAGTACTGACTAATGCTAACTGTTGCTGTGATTGTATGTGTGTGTGTGTGCGTGTGTGTGTGAGTGAGATTCTACTTCTCCATCTATCTACATGTTCCTGTATTTTGCTCTTCACTTGCTAGATTCGTATTTGGTAGCTTTCGATTAATCTAAATAGAGAATTATTATTTCTTCAAGCATTGACTATTCATAATTGTTGCTACGATTCTGCGTGTCCGATTATACTCCGCCATACTTTCCTCATCTATTTACATGTTCCTAAGTTCTGCTTCTTCCTCTTTAAGCATAATATTTCTAGTGCTGACTAATGATAACTGTTGCTATGATTGTATGTGTGTGTGTGTGTGCGCGCGTGAGTGTGTGTGCGTGAGTGAGTGAGTGAGATTCTACTTCTCCATCTATCTACATGTTCCTGTATTTTGCCCTTCACTTGCTAGATTCGTATTTCGTAGCTTTCGATAATATAGATAGAGAATTATTATTCTTGTCTCGCGACGTAAACACCCAATTATTTATTTAGAGAATTATTATTCCTTGGAGCCTTGACTATTGATAATTGTTGCTACGATTCTGCGTGTCTGATTATACTCCGGCATACTTCCTTCATCTATTTACATGTTCCTAGGTTCTGCTTCTTCCTCTTTAAGCATACTATTTCTAGTACTGACTAATGCTAACTGTTGCTGTGATTGTATGTGTGTGTGCGTGTGTGTGTGAGTGAGATTCTACTTCTCCATCTATCTACATGTTCCTGTATTTTGCTCTTCACTTGCTAGATTCGTATTTGGTAGCTTTCGATTAATATAAATAGAGAATTATTATTTCTTCAAGCATGGACTATTCATAATTGTTGCTACGATTCTGCGTGTCCGATTATACTCCGCCATACTTTCCTCATCTATTTACATGTTCCTAAGTTCTGCTTCTTCCTCTTTAAGCATAATATTTCTAGTGCTGACTAATGATAACTGTTGCTATGATTGTATGTGTGTGTGTGTGTGCGCGCGTGAGTGTGTGTGCGTTAGTGAGTGAGTGAGATTCTACTTCTCCATCTATCTACATGTTCCTGTATTTTGCCCTTCACTTGCTAGATTCGTATTTCGTAGCTTTCGATAATATAGATAGAGAATTATTATTCTTGTCTCGCGACGTAAACACCCAATTATTTATTTAGAGAATTATTATTCCTTGGAGCCTTGACTATTGATAATTGTTGCTACGATTCTGCGTGTCTGATTATACTCCGGCATACTTCCTTCATCTATTTACATGTTCCTAGGTTCTGCTTCTTCCTCTTTAAGCATACTATTTCTAGTACTGACTAATGCTAACTGTTGCTGTGATTGTATGTGTGTGTGTGTGCGTGTGTGCGTGAGTGAGATTCTACTTCTCCATCTATCTACATGTTCCTGTATTTTGCTCTTCACTTGCTAGATTCGTATTTGGTAGCTTTCGATTAATCTAAATAGAGAATTATTATTTCTTCAAGCATTGACTATTCATAATTGTTGCTACGATTCTGCGTGTCCGATTATACTCCGCCATACTTTCCTCATCTATTTACATGTTCCTAAGTTCTGCTTCTTCCTCTTTAAGCATAATATTTCTAGTGCTGACTAATGATAACTGTTGCTATGATTGTATGTGTGTGTGTGTGTGCGCGCGTGAGTGTGTGTGCGTGAGTGAGTGAGTGAGATTCTACTTCTCCATCTATCTACATGTTCCTGTATTTTGCCCTTCACTTGCTAGATTCGTATTTCGTAGCTTTCGATAATATAGATAGAGAATTATTATTCTTGTCTCGCGACGTAAACACCCAATTATTTATTTAGAGAATTATTATTCCTTGGAGCCTTGACTATTGATAATTGTTGCTACGATTCTGCGTGTCTGATTATACTCCGGCATACTTCCTTCATCTATTTACATGTTCCTAGGTTCTGCTTCTTCCTCTTTAAGCATACTATTTCTAGTACTGACTAATGCTAACTGTTGCTGTGATTGTATGTGTGTGTGTGTGCGTGTGTGCGTGAGTGAGATTCTACTTCTCCATCTATCTACATGTTCCTGTATTTTGCTCTTCACTTGCTAGATTCGTATTTGGTAGCTTTCGATTAATCTAAATAGAGAATTATTATTTCTTCAAGCATTGACTATTCATAATTGTTGCTACGATTCTGCGTGTCCGATTATACTCCGCCATACTTTCCTCATCTATTTACATGTTCCTAAGTTCTGCTTCTTCCTCTTTAAGCATAATATTTCTAGTGCTGACTAATGATAACTGTTGCTATGATTGTATGTGTGTGTGTGTGTGCGCGCGTGAGTGTGTGTGCGTGAGTGAGTGAGTGAGATTCTACTTCTCCATCTATCTACATGTTCCTGTATTTTGCCCTTCACTTGCTAGATTCGTATTTCGTAGCTTTCGATAATATAGATAGAGAATTATTATTCTTGTCTCGCGACGTAAACACCCAATTATTTATTTAGAGAATTATTATTCCTTGGAGCCTTGACTATTGATAATTGTTGCTACGATTCTGCGTGTCTGATTATACTCCGGCATACATTTACATGTTCCTAGGTTCTGCTTCTTCCTCTTTAAGCATACTATTTCTAGTACTGACTAATGCTAACTGTTGCTGTGATTGTATGTGTGTGTGCGTGTGTGTGTGAGTGAGATTCTACTTCTCCATCTATCTACATGTTCCTGTATTTTGCTCTTCACTTGCTAGATTCGTATTTGGTAGCTTTCGATTAATATAAATAGAGAATTATTATTTCTTCAAGCGTTGACTATTCATAATTGTTGCTACGATTCTGCGTGTCCGATTATACTCCGCCATACTTTCCTCATCTATTTACATGTTCCTAAGTTCTGCTTCTTCCTCTTTAAGCATAATATTTCTTGTGCTGACTAATGGTAACTGTTGCTATGATTGTATGTGTGTGTGTGTGTGCGCGCGTGAGTGTGTGTGCGTGAGTGAGTGAGTGAGATTCTACTTCTCCATCTATCTACATGTTCCTGTATTTTGCCCTTCACTTGCTAGATTCGTATTTCGTAGCTTTCGATAATATAGATAGAGAATTATTATTCTTGTCTCGCGACGTAAACACCCAATTATTTATTTAGAGAATTATTATTCCTTGGAGCCTTGACTATTGATAATTGTTGCTACGATTCTGCGTGTCTGATTATACTCCGGCATACTTCCTTCATCTATTTACATGTTCCTAGGTTCTGCTTCTTCCTCTTTAAGCATACTATTTCTAGTACTGACTAATGCTAACTGTTGCTGTGATTGTATGTGTGTGTGCGTGTGTGTGTGAGTGAGATTCTACTTCTCCATCTATCTACATGTTCCTGTATTTTGCTCTTCACTTGCTAGATTCGTATTTGGTAGCTTTCGATTAATATAAATAGAGAATTATTATTTCTTCAAGCGTTGACTATTCATAATTGTTGCTACGATTCTGCGTGTCCGATTATACTCCGCCATACTTTCCTCATCTATTTACATGTTCCTAAGTTCTGCTTCTTCCTCTTTAAGCATAGTATTTCTAGTGCTGACTATAATGATAACTGTTGCTATGATTGTGTGTGTGTGTGATTCTACTTCTGCAGCTATCTACATGCTCCTGTATTTTGCTCTTCACTTGCTAGATTCGTATTTGGTAGCTTTCGATTAATGTAAATACAGAATTCCTTCAAGCATTGACTATTCATAATTGTTGCTACGATTCTGCGTGTCTGATCATACTCCGCCATACTTTCCTAATCTATTTACATGTTCCTAAGTTCTGCTTCTTCCTCTTTAAGCATAGTATTTCTAGTGCTGACTATAATGATAACTGTTGCAATGATTGTGTGTGTGTGTGTGTGTGTGTGTGTGTGTGTGTGTGTGTGTGTGTGTGTGTGTGTGTGTGTGTGTGTGTGTGTGTGTGTGTGTGTGTGATTCGACTTCTCCATCTATCTACATGTTCCTGTATTTTGCCCTTCACTTGCTAGATTCGTATTTAGTAGCTTTCGATTAATATAAACACAGAATTATTATTCCTTCAAGCATTGACTATTGATAATTGTTGCTACGATTCTGCGTGTCTGATTATACACCGCCATACTTTCTTCATCTATTTACATTTTCCTAGGTTCTGCTTGTCCCTATTGAAGCATAATATTTCTAGTGCTGACTAATGATAACTGTTGCTATGATTGTGCGTGTGTGTGTGATTCGACTTCTCCTACTTCTGCATCTATCTACATGTTCCTGTATTTTGCTCTCCACTCGCTAGATTCGTATTTGGTAGCTTTCGATTAATGTAAATACAGAATTCCTTCAAGCATTCGCTGTTGATAATTGTTGCTACGATTCTGCGTGTCTGATTATACTCCGCCATACTTTCTTCATCTATTTATATTTTCCTAGGTTCTGCTTGTCCCTCTTGAATCAAGCATATTATTTCTAGTGTTGACTAATGATAACTGTTGCTATGATTGTGCGTGTGTGATTCGACTTCTCCATCTATGTACATGTTCCTGTATTTTGCTCTTCATTTGCTAGATTCGTATTTGGTAGCTTTCGATTAATATAAATACAGAATTATTATTCCTTCAAGCATTGACTATTGATAAGTGTTGCTACGATTCTGCGTGTCCGATTATACTCCGCCATACTTTCTTCATCTATTTACATTTTCCTAGGTTCTGCTTGTCCCTCTTGAAGCATAATATTTCTAGTGCTGACTAATGCTAACTATTGCGATGATTGTGTGTGTATGTGTGCGTGCGTGCGTGCGTGCGTGCGTGCGTGCGTGCGTGCGTGCGTGCGTGCGTGCGTGCGTGCGTGCGTGCGTGCGTGCGTGTGTGAGTGTGTGTGTGTGAGTGAGTGAGTAAGTGAGTGAGATTCCTGCGTTTTGCTCTTCCGTTGATAGATCCGCATTTGGTAGCTTTTGATTATTATAAGCGGATAATTATTACACCTGTTTGTGATGGTGACGTGATGAAAAACAACGGGATGTGAGTTGCAACAAAATTCGAATCGACTAAGCTCAAGATGCTTACACGTAGAGTATTTGTGATCATAGTACAGTGTTCAATTAGGACCATAAAAAATATCACCTTCATATAACAGCAAGATTAGTCGCATTTATGTATTGCATATATGCATTTATATCCACTAGCATTTATGGTGTTACTTGTGTTTTGATATCATCTTCCACTGTAATATCCCAATATGTATTGTGACTTTGGAAGGGAATCCTCGATTCTGGGGCTGAGGGAGATCTCACGCGTGTTTCGAGGAACTAGTGAAAGAGGGATGTATGAAAGGAGAGGTGAAACCGTTTCTAGGGGACCGGGTTTGTGAACATTTCTATCTGACCATGTGTGTGTGTGTGTGTGTGTCACTGTTCCTCTCATGGAAATGTTCGGCAGAATGCGTGAATGTGAGTCGAGATTATATTTCATGTGTGTACATGTAATGATTTTGAATGCTCAAGAAAGTGAGGTCTGTACCATCTTTCACATCAATGAAAATTGTCCCCCCATATGTAATTCGTGTTACTCAGCGTTCGTCCTAGGTCAGGTCCTGTTGATAGCAAGCTTAGAAGTTAAAGATTCTTTAATTCACAGTTGTGCTAATGATGTCCTCTGAAAGTGTTAACTATTGCTTGTGTGATTATTGCTTTCCTGGACGGTGCGATGTGTCCCCCTTTTGTGCTCTTCAATCGAAAAGCTCGTATTTAATAGCATTCAAATGATTTGGGCATGGGATAATTAATTATTTACGTGTGTATGATTTTTTATGTTGATTTACATCACGAAGATGGAGGTCACACACAAGAAGCTCAGACTTGTTATGGTAGAAATTTTAATTTTAATTATCATTGTATGGACTAAGAATCTCTTCCTTCATTAAAAGTTATGTTCCTGGAAGTTCTTTAATAAATATTATCTGCTCTGGGGAAGTGATTGTCTGCGCACTCGAGCTAGCGAACCTATTCATTTGATCTTAAACTGCTTTAACTGCAGATATTACAATATCATAAAATTTGTAGCGCGTGTGTAGGATATGAATGTTGCCTGCAGAAATTCCTCGTTTCAACTTCACACATCTCTATGCTGATTGCCAGTACTTTGGATTAATAAAATATTTTCCCTTGTACAAATGTGTATGTCTATTGCTTGCATGTCTGGGCGCAAGAAGGCAAGTACGCTAGGTTAGGTTAGGCTAGGTTAGGTTAGGTACGCTAGGTACGGAAGCATGGGGAGATGAAACGCTCTTCCATGCAGTGGACCTCCTCGTTGGGGATGTAATGTATGTGAAACTGGGTGGGAGAGGGAATAAGATGCATTATAGTTGGTGGTTATATACTTTGCATGTTGACGCATGCTCGAATGTGAGAAGGAAAGCCCTCTGTACGCTACGCGCGGCCGCGAAACCCGTTGGGCGGTCTTGGCGCGTGCTCCTCCTTGGCGCAGAGTATCTTGCTCCAAATATCTCTCTATCTGGAGCGGAGGGGGATACCGATGGTCACCAGTATCTCTGGTTCTTCCGACCACTGGCCTCCTACTACTCTCTCCTGTCAGAACTTTATGTAGAAACCGTACCACTCTCGTCGCTGGAGTGCATTGTTTCAGTGTATCCGATGTGATCCCGCAACACCGTTAGCCATCGCATAGCTATTGAGATATGCGTATCAGGACGTGGCTGAGCGCGAACAAATAGCGTGCCATATTCGATTCCGCTTTCACAAAGAAATGTAACCTTTGTTTTTTCTTCGTCGAAATACGTCCACCAATTCGATTTGCCTACCCATTGCAAATTGGTTGCCGACTTGCGTGAACTGATGATGTCACACACTTGACAAACACAGCTACAGTTTCGCTTTTCTAATGTTCCCGAATGTTGCGGATATCGGCAATTTAACACTTTACTCCGTGCCTCAATCTGTGTGATGTTCCTCTACAGATCCGTTTCTTTTTTCGATGCAGATGCCGGCTACACCTGTCAGGCAAACATTGCAAAAAAAAATGAGGAGTGCAAGAAGTTGTACGAGGACTTGAGCACTAAAAGCTTGCATAAGGATTGCAAGTAAGTATCGCAATAGAGTGCTGGTGGTGCTTTGCTCCTCTTTAAACAACTGCCTTGTCCCGTCCAGGGGCAGATCTAGGATTTTGCGGATGTGGGGGTCCGGCCTTAGCCAGCATGGTAGATACATCATCTGGGTCAATAAAACAGGACGAAAGAACGAAATTAAAATTTACTTCGTACGCGCTTCTGTCGCGTACGTCTGTAATTGTTTTCGCTTGACTGACAGGGTAAAAATGTGCCGACATTATCAATTAGAAAGGCGGTTTCCTCTTTTTGCCAAGATTACCCGTGTACCTCGTAGAACACCGCAGTCTTTCTTTTGCCATTGTACCCCCTCCCCCATCCCATCCGTTGTAATTTTTTTTTTATCCAGTTAGTCGCCTAGTGCCTTTATCAGACTCCCCACGCTCCCTCCCCGTGCTTCCAAACCGTGCCAACATGCAAAGCACAGACCTTATTTTTGAATCAGGTTCTTGTAAGGAATAGATAATTTTTGTTCATTTTACAGGTCCGGTCACAACAAACAGCGTCCTGATAGGACGGGTTTAGTCCTAGATATTAGACCGAGAACCCCACCGACACCGCAATATCGCTCGATGGGGTTCAACCCGCCACCTCGACCGGTTGCGCTCTGCTCAGTCTAAATCTGTGTTTAAATAGCACTCAAAGGAATGCACGCATCATTGTATGCTTGATGTTTCGTAGACTAGTAATGGACATACTCTATGCATGTTCCGTAAATAAATGCAACCAGTCCATTCAGTTGTTTTCAACCTAAAAAAATATAATCATTTGCAGTGGTACTAATAGAATTCGCACTTGATAACCTGCCGTATGTGTGCGCGTTGGCAAACATGATTGAATAACCTTGTTTGTCCAGGGCCCCAGTTTTGAAGGATATATAAATGCAATAAAATAATGTTTGTTGCTGGGTTCATATATCCCTTACATATCTCAAAATAATTCCCGACGTCCTCCCCACATGAAACCAAACAGGCCACATAAGATCTCCCATAGCTCCTTTTTGATGCCTTGTAGGATCCTACAAGTCTCCTACACTCTTAAAAATGAACTTCACCGCATAGCACGCTCCGAGCCAACCATAATCTCAAATGATATCGTTATCTGCCCTGATTTGTTGAAAACAAGAGGCGTACACCTTTTCTGTGACAATTATGAACAGCATAAGTGTCACAAAAAAGGCGTACGCCTCCCGTTTCCATCAAATCAGGGCAGATAACGATATCATTTGAGATGATGGTTGGCTAGGAGCGTGCTATGCGGTGAAGTTCATTTTTAAGAGTGTACTTGCCGGATATAGGCAATGTAGTGTCCTACAACTCTCCTATATTGCCGAATATGGGACAAGTAGGACACCTCAACTCTCCTACATAGCCTAATATGAGACATGTAGGATCCTATGACTCACCTATATGTGAATGAATGTAGGACATGTAGGATCCCACAACTTTCCCACATGAAACAAAATAGGACATAAAGGATCCTACATCAATTTGTATAGGATAAATAGGATCCCATACAAACCTATTTGCCGTTTTTTTTTTTTTTTCAACAGGAAATTTCTCGGGGTGATCTGGTGCTACTGCAAGCTTTTCGGCAAACATTGCCTCGGGGATCCTCAAACATTGGCGAAAATTCTGCAAGCAGCGATAGCAGGAGTAAGCCTTGTGTCAAGAAGTCCCACAAGCCGTGTGTCAAGAAGTGCAGTCTCCCTAGGAGACTGCGAAACGCCGGTATGCTCAGGAGGTGGCCTAACCGTCTCACCATCTATGGCTATCCTTTGCGTGACAGCCTTCTTGACTATTTCACGTCGGGCAACGCTCTTAACAAGCGTGTAAGATGACGAAGGTCAGCGCTTTGATGCCGTTTTGTTTTTAGAGTTGACACCATAAGAACTCCAACGTTGTTATCAAATGACTGATTGTATGGAAGCTGAATGGTTCATTAAAGTTCCGGAAGAAAATATAACGCATAACGCGGTATGGAGCATATTTTGGTGGTGCCAAGGAGTAAATTTCATTTTTCTTCCTTTGTTTAATTCATGCATTTTTGCAGTGTGACACTTGCTTCCGTTGTTATTTGATAAGAACTATAGCGTTGTTACTTTTTTCGTTCGTTTCAGTAGGCAATAAAATGTTCAATGCGGGACCGACCGCTGCATGCATTTGCACAAACGATTTTCTCAAACGATTGCACACGCTTGTTATTTTTTAACATTCGTTTAATAAACTTACATACAGGGTGGTTCACCAACCATGATAGAAATTCATAGTAAAAAACGTAGGCCCGGACAGACATGCGGTCGAGGGATTTTTTTCTGCCAATAACTTTTGCCACATATTGGTAACATTATTATTTCATTTCAATCGGCGGAAAGTTAGTTTCTTGAATTGAACTCCGAAAATTTCCCAAGGTAACCTAACGTTTTCTTTGCGGAAATGGATTTCCCGTGATCATTTTACTCAGCATAGCAGATAATGTCATAATCCCACTTGTAATGCAATGGCAATTGCCGAAATAAATTCGCCCGAACTCCGTGGAAATGAGTCCTTGGCACCGCCTCTTTTTTTGCGGCTCTTAGTTTGAGCGCAATGCTGCGAAGAAAGGCGGTTACATTGACACGCCACACGAGCGGCGAAAGGGCTACAAGCCTTACCCACGGAACAAACACGCGCAGTGATTGCGGGAATCAGAGATATCTTATCAAAAATGAGGTCACCTCACCTGACGTGTTGATAGGTACACTCTTAGAAATGAACTTCACCACATAGCACGCTCCTAACCAACCATCATCCCGAATGACAACGTTCTCGCCCCTGATTTGTTGAAAACGGGAGGAGGAGCCTATTTTGTGGCCATTATGCACGGCACAAAATAGGCTTCTCCTCCCGTTTTCAACAAATCTAGAGCGAGAACGTTGTCATTCGGGGTGATGGTTGGCTAGAAGCGTGCTATGTGGTGAAGTTCATTTTTAAGAGTGTAGGGAAGTAAATACATTTTTGTAGCGTTGTGCACTGCGGTCTCAGTGAACAAGTAAACGGTGGCGATGACAAGCACTGTGTATTCCAACCAAGAAAATACATGGATTATCATTGCTCTAGGGGCCGTAGGTATGGACTATGACACAGGAGTCATCAAATACAGTTAAATGTTCTACGAGCTAGGGGGGTGATCTCTTGTACCATAAGGCGTGCATTTTTGAGACCGTCCACAACAGGAAGTTTCCATTCCGGTACCCAGAGCCGGTCGCAACCAAATCACTGCCAGTGTGTGGGTCGAGACGAACAGACAAGGTCCTGAAAGAAGTAGGAGATGATCCCCACGTAAGTCTGCACATCCTGGCAAAGCGAGTACAGACATCAAAGTCAAGTGTGCTGAGGATACTACACAAGCACAAACGCCACCCGTACCAGGCGAGCCTTCATCAACATTTCAAGCCGGGCGACAGCGAGAAACGTCTGTATTTCTGTAACTGGATCCTATGTCAGACCGAGGAAAGCAGGAACTTTGTGAACAGGGTCATTTGGACTGATGAGGCCCACTTCTGTCATAGCGCTCAAGGGAATCTCCACAACGCGCATTATTGGAGCCAAGCAAACCCACACTGGCTACGGGACTGCAAGCATCAGTACGGGTGGGGATTCAGTGTATGGGGCGGGATTTATAACGGAGCCATTATTTGGCCGGAGTTTCTCACGGGATCCCTAAATTCCAACCGCTACTGTAGCGAAATATTAGATGCCGTGTTTAGCTTTGTTGATGACCTGCCTCTTGCTTAACGGACCCCCGTATGGTTCCAGCACGTTGGGGCTCCACGCTCCACCTCACAGCGCGCGGCGTGCAGTACAGCTGCTCCGTCAGATGTTCCCGGAGCCGTCGGATGGCTGATTTGGTCCCGTGTCATGGCCCGCCAGCTAGGTCTCTTGACTTAACGCCGATTGACTTTTACTTCTGGGGTCACATCAGCGACGAAATATACCAGTACCGCCGGCTGACCTGCAGGGGAAAATCACTGCTTTCTGCTCGTCGTTCTCCAGATTCGAAATAAAAAGGGCCGCGAAAGACACAATTCGGAGAGACCGCCTGTGCATTGCAGGGGGTTTTACATCATGCATCATCTTCACCAGCTCGCTTGCTTCCTAGCCATTTTTTCACTTCGAACTTTCTTTTCTTAGGCAATTTGATGCTTTGTATGTATATTTGTCCTTTCTATGCTGTTCCAGCCTCAGAACATCAGTTCTCTCAACTTCGAACACTTTTAGCCATACCTGGTGCATGTTGCTTTCCACACCTTTCGTTTTGCTTTCAACTTTAGTTGTTGTTTTTTTGTGTGTGTGTGTGTGTGTTTTTGTAGTTGGTTTGTCTTCTATTGTTCAGGGAGGCGCATCCTGTTCTGCATTGAAAGTGTCGGTAATGATAACCCAATAAAAGTACACAGGAAGTGTGTTGAATGTGAAGAAATCCGCAAACGAATTGAGAAATGAAGAGCGCTGACAGGCGTTCATGCATACAACTCTCCCTCTCTCTCACACAAACACACATACACATACAGGTTCGTGACAATAGAGAGTTTTAGTACATCGTACGCTATCGCCTTTGCGTACGTAAGGGATAGCGTTGGTGGTTCTGCGCACTGCACGAAGCTCTCATTCTGTTATGGGCGTGCGCAGAACCAACAACGCTATCACTTAAGTGCGCAAAGGCGATTACGTACGATCCACTAAAACACTCCAATAAGGTGATGCGGAAAAACTGCGAGACCGCGATCTGCGGTTATAGTGAAAACTGCCGTGCACAAGAGGGGCGGGTTCACGCGCACCCCAAAAGCAAACAAACACACTGAGCAAAAAGCCAATGAAGGAAAAAGAGCGCGACCCTGAATCTGACGTATAGGCAAAGCTGATACCTTGCAGCGGAACTCTTCTGTGGGTAACGCTTGTAGCCCTTTCCTTTCTTGTGTGGCGTAGCAATTTGTAACCTCGTTTCTTCGCAGCTTTGCGCTCAAACTAAGAGCCGTCAAAGAAGAGGCTGAGCCAAGGGCCCTGGCCAAGGGCTCATTTCCACGGATTTTCTGCGAATTTATTTCGGCAATTGCCATTGCATTACGACTGGGATTATGCGCCATACTGAGTAGAATGACCACGGGGAACCAATTTCCGCAAAGAAAACGTTAGGTTGCCTTGAGAAATTTTGGAGTTCAATTCAAGAAATTAACTTAGCAGGCGTTCTATATCTAGGTGGCTTTGACCAGACGCTGCTTCATGTCCGGCTGGCACCGGAATTCGAACCCGGGCACCTCCCAGTCTCGACGTGACATGGCAAAGACGCTCACCACTCAGCCACGCGAGCTGGTCCTCTACGTTAACTACGTTTACTTTTTGTTAACTACTGTGTTTGTCAGTGAATGGCAAGTTAACCGGAAGAAGCGCCATAGCAACGTCAGCAGTAAGTAAGCAAGAAGAAAGTAGACGTATATAGCAGGACCACGTCATGTCATCGTCTACAACCCCTATGAGGAGCCTGTCCGCGGCCTTGTAAACTCGTCGGCCCGCGAGATCTACATAATGATTGAACAATAGAAATTTGAATTTTGAACGCGCAGAAGTAGAAGTAGCAGAGGACAGCAGCAGCTCCTATGAAAACGCAAAACGCGTACACTGATGATGATAACCAACTTTAGAAAGAGCATCTCTTGTGGGACATCCACCACTCGTACAAAAATACTAAAGTAAACTAAAGTACACAGTATAGGGGCTGTTCGACAAACTGGTGGCGCCGCCACGCGGCCTCCGTGGAAAGTACCTTGAGTGATAGCCGCTGGGTAGCCAGACTTGTCTGCATGTGAAGTGCGAGCGTTCGTTTATTTTCTTTTTTTTTTTTTTTGCACACTAGAATTGTAGCATCGCTATCTGTGCAAGCACCTACAAGAACTCTTCATTAGGGAACAGATGTTTCATTTCTCGTGATTTCTACGCTTCCAACACCACCCAGGGCACGAGACTCGCAGCGAATAACGTTCGTGACGCGCGTTCGGCCTTTGCATGAGGTGTGCAGAACATGAGCGAATATGTTCTATTTCTTTTGATTTAGTTTCGATGAAACAGTGTAAAGACCTGCAAGGTGGTCAATGATTTACAGTTGCCACTTTCGTGACGGTGAAACGCCGCTGGATACTGTATCACCGTCAAATGCACCGACCATACGGCATCTATATAATGATTGAGGTGTTTCGTCGCCAGTGCCCAAAGTCGCTCCCGGTAATTTGGTTGGCGAGTCTCACAAGTCTCGGAAGCAGTACGTTGTCCAAAAAGTTTAGTATTTACGCACCGACCATTTCACAACCGTCGTGCCGTAAGCCCACGGCTGTAGCCGGGGTATAGACTTATGTAAATATACAATATTTTTTTCTTTGAGGATCTTTTTAGCCTACTTGTATCTGAAGATACTAGAAAACAGTACGAGTTCAGACAATATGTTGTTACCACACGTGTTGATTTGTATGGATAAAAGTAACGCACGATGTAGACTTCAGTGACGAAGCAATGTGCCTAGTGAGGTGCCAAAAGGTCGAAACGAACACGAGACTCACTCAGAAACGCAATGTTACAAGAGGCTGGAGTCAGAGAAATGCGCTAGCAAGCCACGATTTTATGGGACACGGCCGTACTCCTTCCCCGGAAATGGGCGTTTCCGTAGTAAGATTCCACCATTCGTGTTTTCCCGTCCTAAAAGAAACCGATATGATTGGAAAGCTGTGTTCCATGTCTCCGCGAGTACGTTCTCCGTGTTCTGGTAGAGCCTATGATAACAGCTTTATAAAGCCGGGAACATGACGATATCGTCGATAATTGCTCTTGTCCGTAACAAGATTTGGCGGAAACAACCCAAGCAGCACAATGTACTGAAAGTCGAGTGCAATAGGGGTGGACGGTATGTGTCTTATCAATATTCTTTAGTTTTACGAGTGTGTTCAAGGCCTTCCACCTACCCGTCCACCCCTAATGCACTCGACTTTCAGTACATTGTGATCCTTGGGAAATCAAGATATCAGGGTCGCTTCTTTTGCATCGTGTAGCTTCATCATATCGGAAGGCACGTACATTGCGATATTTTTGGTATACGATATTTGTAGTTTACACGTGCTCATTTTTGATGATGAAAAGACGCACTTGTTACGCTCGTCATTTCAGACCCTTCTAACACCCGGCGAGGGTCATGCTGTCTCCTGGTTACGCACAATTATGCGTTTAACGGATCCTGAAAATTGTAGCGCGATAAGGAATGAATTAGCAAGTTACGACGCTTTCAAACCACAGATGAAAAATAGGGAGCCTTCATGTGCGTCCCCTTTTCAGGGAGGCGACAACTCCGTCGTCTGCTACGAGCGCCGGCATCTTGACTCCCACATCGCATTGGGCGTCAGCGGCGGGGTTGCGTTTTTCTCGATTTTTCGCGACAGGAATTGGGTAAAAGCAGAATGAAGGATACTAGCGTAGCAAAACTGTCATATATGCTAGTAGAGCTGGTCATGGGTTGTAAATATGTTGCTAATGCTTTGTAACGTTTGTCTAAACTCGTCACTGCACCTGGACACGCGGTCGCGTCTTGACCAGCGAATTACAATAGTAAACATGGGAATGTGTATAGACAACACAAATATGTTAATTGCAAGCAGATTTTATTATAACATCTTATTCAAGTGCAACGCCAGCTGCCGTTGTGCTTGAAAACGACGTTGTTTTACCGACATGCTCCTGTCGCAACTGCACCCTTAATCGCAGTTGTGCAAATTTGCCCGCAATTACATGGCATTACATGGCCACGATAGCATGGCATAGTTCTTCTTTGTGTTGGTTACAAGTCGGAAGATTATTGTCCACGTTATTATGAATAAAAGACGAATGCCTCTTCACATTTGTACGAAGAAACGAGTAGCACATTTCTCACGCTGCCCGAAATATACCGAAGATTCATTGCACCACGTACGTGTTCACGAAGCTCAATGAGCTTGTTGTGGCTTTGCGGAGATTTAACGCAATTTAATTTACTCTAACGTAAATGACCACTGATCGAGCTACCAGAATACACGGTACACACTGCACGCTGCATCATGCGAGTAACGCGCTCTGCACATCTCTACGCACGCTTGTCTTCGTCCACCAACTCATGTATCTGTTCAATCAAGTAGGAACTACTCAAAAAAGAGCGAACGCTGGTTCGCGACCTAGCTCTTTAGGCGACAGATCAATGACACCATGCCAACCCGATACGGAGACGAACTGAGCCCTAGTAGTGGTTCATAGAAATAGAGAAAAGAAAAAAGGAGCTGTTTCATGCGTAAATTCCGATGCAAAAGAACTGTGACCCGAACGTGGTACACGCAGAAAAAAATCTCTGGAACTCTGGTATTACCCGAGAAAATGACTCGTGGAACGACCGATTTCAGTTGTCACAGAGGAAGTTCTGACACGCTTGTTGCACGCTGGATTTAAAATTCCGGAGGGATGAGTTGCGATATTTGTTCCCAAAACGTACAATTACGCTAAGACACCGAAGCAATGCAATCACTTGCGTGTATATGTGCCGGATGGCCGCTCGAACGCGCAAAATGCATAGCCGGCAATGGGCAGCACGTAGCAAGTTGGGAGTCAAAATGCGCGCTCCGCGTAAGGGCGAGGAGGAAAGGCAGCGTTGGCACGGTTAAAAGGTGTCTCCTCCCTGAAAAGCGGAGAAGCCGCAGCAACCCATGGAGGCTCCCTAATGAAAAACGGAGTTCAGCGACATCTACCAAGACGGTTTGGAAGTGTTCGTGGTAGCAACTCTAAAGATTCCAGAGGGTGGCGCTATATCAAACCAGGCTGCAGATGGACCACAAATCTCTATGTATAAATTCTGGATCGCGCATAGGAGATGGGCTCGTGGGAGAGAGGTGCGGCAACTACCGCCATGTTGGAGGGCCCACTGGCGCCGGCTGCTCCCATAGGAAACTATGGGAAGCGATTTGATTTGGAGTATTTATTGCGCTTGAAATGCTCCTCATTACTGATTAGCACGCTTCTTTCTTAGGAATCAGTGTACTGATGTATTCCAAACGTGCTTCAGCCGTGTTCCTGTAGTTTTTAATGGTAATTGCAAACGGACAAGGCTGTGGGGTAGGGGTGGTAGGGGGGACAAGAGGAGAGACGAAAAACCAGAGGAGAGAAGGGGGAGGAGGTTGAGAAAGGATGTCGGTCTGCGCATGCACACTGGGCCCCAGCTTTTTCCCGCGCTGCAGCTCGGGGACGCTGTGAGTGGCTCCTGGAGATCACGTGGTTTGGGCGCCCGCCATTTTTCCTGGACCAATGGGCGCGTTAGGTTCGTGCTCCGGGAACATTCCCTCTGTCAGGGGATCACTTAACACCTCCATAGTGACTTCCGGTGCACGTTCACGGGTGCACCCTGCGCACCCCTTCTTCGGAGCCGGAGAACGCTGGGGAAGAGCGAGGCCAGTTCCGGAGCATGACGCATGTTCCGGTGTACTGCCTTTCGAAATGGCGCAACCGTTGGAACACGTTGCAACCGTCCATGCTCTTTGTGTTTCCGGAATCATCGGATGTCGGCAGTATACGATTATAGAGGACTGCTATGGTCTACTGCTATGTTTACTTAAAAGCAGACGACAAAGGAAGCTCGATAGGCGGCGCGCGCTCAGCAGCTCTGGCGCTCGGCTTCCGGATAGGCTCACAAACACCATTAAGTAGAGGCACCGAGGGTATGTTCCCCTGAAAACCCGGGTTATGGTGCTCGGGGGCCTGCTTAACGCGCCCATTGCGTAAACGGGAGCTTCCGGTGGATGCCCTCCCTGAGTGAGTTCTCCTGGGCACGAGGATATCTGCCGGAAGTACCAGGTATAAGCTCGCCCGTACGCTTCTGCGATTTATTTGATGAAAATGTCGGTTGATGGACTTGTGTGAGTGATCTGTTCTGCTGTGCTTGGTGGACGGGGAATAAACAGGATTAACCAGACAAGACGAAACCTGTGTTGCCTAGCGTTTTCGACGGCTCTCATATTTTGACGTGCTGCGGTTGACTGCTTGTGTTGATTAGTACTGCGTGTATTTTATTTTGCTGCTCTTGAGTTAAAATATATGTATTGGGGTATTGCTTTGTCGCTGTCAAAGCAGTGCCGGGTGTTCATTCTAGCAGTGGTGTACAGTTTGGTTTACGTCGCGGTGCATCCTTTTTCACCGTCACTGCATATGTTCGCATCTCCAAGAAATTACGTTGACTTCATCATCCGTGTAAGAGCAATTTCTGTCGCCCAGAGGTTGTCACTGCGGGTAATTTATTATTAAGTTATGTGAGCTATGTCTAAATTCTAGGTATGTGGAAAGTAGTGAAAATGGCATCCCACAAACTCATGCAGACTCCTACAAACTCATACGGATCATGTATTTTGCTTATGTATTACTTCTATATGGCACAAGGTGCTACAGACCTGTTGTTGACAGTAACTACAGACCAATACAGTGTGAAGGTTATGGCATAATAACTAGCGTAGAAAAGTTTGATTACAAAATACAGTTGAGAAAAATTAGAACGGGACTCTCCAAACATGATGGCAATTGGTGTTCTGAGGCTGGAACACATAGAAAGGACAAATACATTCGAAGCCTCATCAGCCTTTCATCATTAATCTCCAAACACCTCACAAAACGTCTCAGATTCCATATACCATGACACAGTTTAAAAAACTTATGCATGTACAGTATAGAGGGTGGAGGATTTCACCTGAATCAGTGATTTGGAATCAATCACCCATCTGCTTGTCACGTTGTACTTTCTACGCCTCTGAAGAAACCATTTTTATGAGGAGTTTTATGAGCTGAATAATGAGGCGTTCTATTTTGCAACCTGAGTTTTTGTAACATACAAGTGCAAGCTGTGCACAGTGCATAAAAGTACAGACCTACTTTCCACATGTTTTTCCGCAAGTGGGATAAATATTACTCAGAAGAAAATGGAGTTCCCAAACAATTTTGGATAAACAATTCAAGGGTGTTTCAAGGACCTTTCAAGGCTCAACCGTCGTTCTGCCAGGGGTCTAAGTGTTATGGCCATCCGTATTTCACAAAAACATTTATAAGCTAGAGTCATCACACGACAGAATAGGTGCATGGAGAGTGCTGCATTCAATGAAGTAGCTGGTACCGCACCTTTTTCAGTCCTCTTCATTATCTAATACCCCTTGCCAGGGGTCCCTATAGAATAAATAGTGATCACAAACATGATTGAGGATGAGACGCTTCCGGTCAAGAGATCCAACGAGTTAAGAGATCCAACCGGTCACGTGACAGGCGAGTCAAGAGATCCAAGCCAGTCAAAGCGTCATATACTGGTCAGGATTCCCGACAGAAAAGAAAGTCTATCCCTTACCATGTTCACTGCAGAACGATTGCACTGTACGTAGTATTAAGTTAGGAAGTAATATGCCCAGTAACAGTGAAGACTTTCGGTGTTTTCTCTCTTCTTACCACACACGCACACTTACAAAAAAATGTAAGCGAGAAAATCCTGTGGTTGTGTTCTAGGTTACGGCGGCGAGTCCCCCTTTTGCTTTGCACGTTTATGTCCATTGCCCCTAGCGCCGTAACACGCTATGCTAACACGCCAGAACGGATGCTTGTTACCAAGAATATTGATATTGAGCTCAACTTACAAAGAATCGTAGGCCGCAGGGCTTAAAACTTATCCTTGTCGTGTTCTTTTCATTGGCCGACACCCTTGTCACGTTATTATATTCTTTTACTGACCGTGCGGGAAAATGCTGTCTTGCTGTGCTTTCCAATCAACATTGACCTGTCACGTTCATTGACCTCAACCTCAAAATGCAGGGTATACTGCTGGACTCAGATTTTTGGACTGTACTTTTGCGTCCATTGGCGCAGCCGTTCCCACGTTATGCCAGAACTGAAGTTTGTTACCAATAATAATGGGCACAGCCGCAAAGTGCTTTGTCTTTGTCCTTTTGTGGACGGCGGGAAAAATTAAGGGAAAACTTGATACAGAAACACACGCAAGCACACGCACAAACACACACACAAACAAACAAAAAGATGTTCGGGCATATGAAGCTATCTTTCGTACCCTGAGAGAGTCCATGATCAGACGGTTCCGCCATGTAGAACGTGTGTCCACAACAGCGACTTGGCTCTTCGACTACGAGCCTGCTGTGATACGGGAAGTGTTTAAATAATCAACGTGTTTGAAACAGCAGCCGGCCCACCCAATGTGAATGTACGTAACCCACGCTTCTTTCACCGCTTGTTAGTCTTTTTTTTTTTTTTTTTGTCTTTAATCTACTTCATACCGGCCTCGGTGGCTCAGTCGGTAGCGTGTTCGCCTTCTGATCCCGAGATCGCGGGTTCGAACCCGGCCGAGGACGCCAGCAACTTGGTGGCAGGGTACAAGTTGCTTAGACACGCCGTCTTCCGCGAGGGACGTTAAATACGGGGTGCCGTGTGATGAGCTTTCATCGCACGTTAAAGAACCCTCAGGTGGGCAAAAGCAATCCACAGACCGACCGCTGTGGCGTCGCTCATGATCTCAGTTGTCTCGCGACGTAAACACCAAATTATTATTATTATTATTAATCTACTTCATCCTCCTTTCATCCTTTGTTAGTGTATAATGTATTTCCTAATTCCTTTTCTTGTCTTTTTATTTATTTCTTCATTTTATTTATTTATTTCCGGAATAGCAAGCTGACGTCCCGTTTGGCTGACCTTTCCCCCGTTTTTTTTTTTTCCTTTTCATCTAATAAATATATCTCCCCCCGACGCTAACTGTAGAAATAATCTTAAACACGAAGCGCTGAAAAAAGAGAGAGAGAGAGAGAGCACTCCTATCAATCCTGTGTTACAAACAGGTTGATCTTACAATGCAACCACCTGTTTTTAACACAAATGACATAAGAGAATTGTCGGCTTTTTCTTTGACTGCGCTATGCGTTACAAAGTAAGTAACTAAGTCAATAAAAATTAGATGTTGATTTTCCACCTGCATTTGTATTCTATTTATACCGAGTCCCTCGTATTTCGATAGGGTAATTTCTGCTTAGCGACGTTAGAGTTAACGACGTAAGACAAAGGGGTCAAAAGATCCAAGCCTGGCGAACCCTCAGACGAGTCAAGAGATCCAACCGAGTCAAGAGATCCATCGGTGGATCTCTTGACTCGATGGATCTCTTGACCCGTTGGATCTCTTGACGTGGAATCGTAGGATGAGACAACTGATGTTCTGAGGCTGGACAACATAGAAGGGACAAATACATACATACTTCTATGTTGTTCCAGCCTCAGAACATCAGTTGTCTCATGTTCAACAGTTGCCGCTTGTGTCGACCCCGTCGTATGAATGTGTGTATGAGTGTGCAAAAATGTAAGAGTGAAGGGAGGCTGAGTGAGAGAGAGTGACTGGTTTGTCCCTTCAGATGACGCACCCTGGAAGTCGCTGAGAACGTGAGAAGGCGTGTTATATTAGCTCAATTGGTAGAGCCCTGGACCGGTAATCCAGAAGATGTGGGTTCGACTCCTACAGCTGGCTAACCTTTTCAGTGACTTTCATCTTTCATCGATGATTGAGGATCTCTTACTGTTAAAGATCATAGGAAAGAAAGGAAGCAAATTAATACAATGAAGGGTGCCATTTATTCATCATACTTCTTGTTTCCACTACTCATTCTTATTAGAATGAGCCCATCCACAGCTGCGGAACTTTATGCCGTACTTTTTTTTCTGTTGCACATCATTAATTTTACCCCACGGGAATGGGTCGTATTCACTGACTCTACATCTGCACTGCAAGCTATTGAAAATTCGGGCATCCGAGACTCACCCACACCGTTGGTGATGGATGTCGTAATGGCTTACAACCTTGGCTATGAAGCAGGTCACAGGCTGGTTTTCCAATGGGTTCCAGCCCACTGCGGTGTCGAAGGGAATGAACTGGCCGACAGTGTGGCAGAAGCAGCTCTCTCGTCTCGGAGACGGACGCGTATTGCGCTGCTGAGAGGGGATTGTCGTTCCGTACTTTGATGCCTCATGACCTCCCTGGCTTCCCGCCGATGGACCGCTGACATTCTTCCCCCAGCCATGCTGAGCATAGTTGATCCAGCGCTCGCTTTCCGCATGCCTCAACATACCTCTCGTCAAGATGCCGCATTAGTTCGTCGAAAGTGCCTCGATGTTGCTTTTACAGCGCAGTGGCGTTACCGCCTGAGACAAGCTGACTCTCCCCAATGCTGGCACTGCGGTGTTGTTGAAGATCTCGAGCACATTCTTCTCCATTTGCCCACACTACCAGGCATACTGAACCACACTCTC
This sequence comes from Ornithodoros turicata, assembly GCF_037126465.1. Taxonomy (NCBI): domain Eukaryota; kingdom Metazoa; phylum Arthropoda; class Arachnida; order Ixodida; family Argasidae; genus Ornithodoros; species Ornithodoros turicata. The sequence continues at coordinate 128,165,960 of NC_088202.1, read as the reverse complement.
CAGGGCTAGTCACTAGCTGGACACTTGCCCCCCTCTCTCTCTCTAAAAATTGTTTGGTCCCCGGCCACATCCAGCCTAGCAGCGCTCTGCCATCAAAGCTCTTTTCACCTTTCTGGATACTATGGGACTTGGATCGTTATTGTGAAGGGGCTCATTATTTCATTCCATGCGTCACCACCAGCAATGGGATAGAGTATCGCCCTTGGCGACGAAACTCCCCATTCATCATCTCGCAATGAAGTTGTTATTACAATGAGCGCTAATTCTTGTTTTCGAGCCATCGTTCACATGTCGGAGATGTAGAGTCTGCACTGCAGATCCCTGGGAATAAGAAAAAGATGCCAATTCAAAAGGTTTCAAGGACTGTGGGAAAATTACAGTTTTCAACGCCTTCAAAAAGTTATTTTCAGTGTAGTCAAGGGTTTCAAGGACTAGTGGAAACTATGGCATTGCTTTCTTCATGGTGAAGTATTGATCAGGTAGCATTATTTTCTGTGACCAGTTCACAGCAAGAGTGAAAAGTTAGGGTGTGCCTTCACAGCAACCCCGATACAAACTAAACATCCCCATGAGCAACAACTTTGTTTTAATGATGACTGGAGAGTTGGAGATACGATGACTAAAGTTGGAAAATAAAGTGTCTGCATCTTATGCTGTCTTTTAAGTGTTTCCCTACAATGAGATTTTTACCATTTTTCATTTTTTTTTGATTGGGTGTTAGCGCCGCGAAGCAACTGTGGCTATGAGCGACGTACAGATGTGGGCAGACGGAGAGAGGATAGCAGGAAGGAGTGGGGGACAGTGGGGCCATTTTTAATGATTGGGGAGTTTCAATGCCAGGGGTGATGTCTTACCCTTTTGTGGTAGTGTGGTGAAATTCAATAATGAATCACCTCAGAGTAAGGGCTGACGTACTACGGTGTCCAAGGAGCTTACAAGTGCTTTTAGCACAGAGCGTTGTGGGCTTGATTTGGCCATGGACCAAACAGTTCTGACAAAGTGAAACTGCATGAGTCCAGCTGACTGAGAGATGCAGATTTGCATGCAGCAGCAGCCGAACTATTCAAAAAATACTACATACTATTCAAACAAGACATACTTCCCATTTTACGTATGCCTTCTAGTCTCTATATGCATGCTCACATATTTGTGTGTTCTGTTGCAAAGAAGACTTATGACTACTGAACAAAATTACAAATTATATTTTGTTATCTTTGTTATTTGACAGTTATGGAAATACCTTCCTGCTGTAAAAGCATACCTTGATTTAAATGGAAAAAGTCCGAAACAGCAGCCTTGATGTAGTCCCACGTACACCAGAACAGCTTCACTGGCTGCGGATAGCGAGTTTGACACTGTTAAAGGCAAAGGAACATGCATTAAATTGAAGACATAAGGGCTTCAGGTATTCACAACATCACGTCCTGAAAACAGCTTTGTAAAATTGATGTAACCATGTTGTAGATGGCATGTTTCAATATAGTAGGTGCTTTCTGTATTAAGTGTACTGGGGTAGCCAGTTTGACTTCGTCGAAACTTACATCCCCATTTTTTTCTTTATTCACATCACATCACATCACATCACAGTAGGTGCAGGTGATCATAAAAGAGGGTGTTTAATGTGTGTACAGCAGTGTTTCAAGACTATAGTTATCTTGTTGTTGGAGATCATGTTCACTCAGTTAAGTGCACTGGGAGGAAAGTTTTTCAAATTAACCTGCAGCTCTTACTAATTTTTTCATGTTGTGTTATACCATGGGCAGATTTGATATTCATGCAATCTAGTAGCTCCAGATTTCTCTAAAAGATGTTGAGTGTGTGCCCTAATGTAGGAAACGTAATCTCCTGGATATTTTACACACACACACACATATATATATATATATATATATATATATATATATATGGCAAAGCTACCAGTGGATGTTCATATTCACTTACACCCGAGTAGATCACAGTAACACAAGTGCACATAAAAAAAGAACAACTTTATTTTCAGATGATGAATGGGGAGATTCATCCAGAATATGATATTTTCTGACACTCTGCACAACTCTTCTCCTTCATGGCACTGAATTTGTTAACAAGAACTGAATCCCACAGCCAGTGTTCATGATAAAAGAAACACCAAAGAATCCTAACCATACCTTGACGTTGAGGAAGCTCCAGTTTATTAACAGTCATCTGAAAACACCCTAAAATGTAGAGCCTGTGAAAAATGCTGATGCTATCTTCACTAACTATTTATTTATTTCAAAAAAGCCCATGGGCCTGGGAACACATGGGGGTGGGAATATCAGTACATTGGAACAGCATGGCATGGTACACTGACAAGGTAAAGACACGGAGAAATAAGAAATCAAAGCAAACACCAACGGGTAAGCAAGAGGAAAAAAGAAAACTAACGCTGGAATTGCGGGTGAAGAAAGGGAGCTACGGAAAACTGAATGGTCGTCAATAGTTGTGATTGATGATCGGAGGTTGTTCCACTCAATGGTAGTGGTGCAAAAAAAAAATGGTTCAGAGGATGCGTTAATCATAGATTGAGAAGTTACCCGTCAAAAAGAACTCGTTACAAGTTAAGTTATCGAGAGAAAAATGTAACTAAGTTAATAACGAAGTTCTTCAGCCTTAAATGTAACTCGCAGTTACTGAGTTACTTGAAAAAAAGAACGAGTTACTTCCAAGTTACTTCGGACACAAATATAGCGTTACGCAAGTACAGCGTGCGTGAGCAGTTGAGTTAGACCTTGAGTTGCCTGCGGAGGAGTGCAACACGCTTAGATCGTTTTCGTTTATGTCCAACAATAGACATCTCCCTGTTTGTAAACAAATGACGCCATAGTGTTCCAGCGCCACAAATTTGGTAGGATGTAACTACGCTCGAAGCTAGAGGTGAACAAGGTCGCGCCTAAAAGCCACGGTCTTGAGGGGATTACGATATGGTCCCCTAAAGGAACGCGACCCATGGTCCTGCTTTTCTTTCAATGGAAGGCAGCGAATAAGTGCCCGTTCGTGGAACCCAGCCCTCTCCTTCGGATTTGTTTCGGTTTCAGTATGTCTATGATGACGTTTCTCTGGTAGAGGTCTATTCGAACGCTTTGCATCTTACTCCCTGTGGGCGCACAATTCTTCAGCTTCATTTCAATGGCAGCGGTTCTGACTTCTTGAATAAAATACTGTCATTGATTGAATATCACGTTTTATGGCAAAAAATGCCACGAAGGAACCGGAGAGAAAGCAAGAAAATATGTGGACGTGAGTGGAAAGCGAGTTAAAAGTAACTTGGAACTTAACTTAAGTTACTCTGGCAAAGTTACCTGAAAAAGGAACGAGTTCCTCTGAAAGTTACCACGGCGCAAAAGTACCCAGTTAAGTTACACGTTACCAAAAAAAGGAACTTAGTTACAGTAACAAGTTACCTGTAACGAGTTACTTCGAACTCTGGCGTTAATAATACAGTGCAACCGAGTGACCTTGTTAGTGTGATTGAAGCGAGGGAAAATGACACTCGGGCGAGTGATGGGTGATTGTTGAGAAGGCAAGGTGGAAAAAAAATCTATGGAAGAGGGTTAATCTGACAAAGCCACGACGATGTTCGAGTGGCTCAAGGTTGATTATTTTTAACATGGAAACGGAGGTAGTGGAAGAGTAGTCAATGACAATAAGCGGGCAATGCAATTTTCAATTGCTTCACAGAAACAGTTTTAGGGAGGGTCCCATATTGCGGATGCGTACTCGACTTGCTTCGTACCAGGGTGCTGAAAGTTTGAAGTTTGAGATGAGCAGGGGCCAATCTTAGAGTGCGTCTGACAAAGCCCAAGGAGCGAGAAGCATTGGACATGATGTGATTAATGTGTTCGTTTCAAGTTAAGTTAGAAGATAGATGAACGCCAAGATATTTGTAGGAATCTGCTCGGATGAATGCTTTCTTGTTAATCGCGTAGCAGAAAGGAGGAAGACAGGATGCACATCGGCGAGAAAGTGACATGATGCAGCACTTAGATGTATTCAGGGGCATTTGCCACTCGTCACACCAACAATGAATTGGGGCAAGGTTGCTTTGTAACGATAGTTGGTCAGCAGGAGAATTGATTTCCCTGTAGACAACGCAATCATCGGCGAATAGTCTGACAGTGGATGATATGCCTGAAGGAAGGTCATTAATATATATAAGAAATAGGAGGGAACGAAGAACTGAGCCCTGTGGCACTCCCAAAAGGACAGGAACAGTTGAAGGCATGTGATGGTTACATGAGACTGAGAACGAAAGCTTGAAAAGAAATTGAGTTATCCAATGGTTGACATACGGGTCGAGGTTTAGGAGAGAGATTTTAGTATGAGCCATCAGATGGAAGGAATACAACAAAGAAAGAAAGGCATACAGAGGAAAGGAATACATATAGAAGAGGCATTATGGGCATCATAGTAGCAGTTGCCGATGCTTCAAATACCCAATGTTTTGTACAAAAATTTCCACTTGTATATCCTCACAGCTTCCCGGAAGTGAATAACACAAAGACAGTCACCTGTTCTTTCTTGGTTCACATGCATAGGGAGTATCCTTATACACATTCGCGCACGCGCACTTCTATGCACGTAACCCCTTAGCCCATTGATGGGTACATGAATCTGCATACATGACCTCATCAGTATGCATTTAGCCTTCAAAGATCTCCCGTGGATAACCGGTAGGTGTGCCACCGAAAATGCCACCGACTCTGTTACTCGTTCCAGGAAAAAGAAAAAAAGAAACAGGTTTTTGATACGTTCCCCAACCACCAACCCCGCAGATGTCATCAGCATTGGGTCATTGGCTGTTTTACATTTCTCCCTCGCGGTGTCAACTGTATGCAGTTTACTTTTTATCTATACGTTTATGTTGCCATATCAAACTCTCTCCACATACCGGTGTTGCAAAGCTACCACACGTGCACACACAGAAACACATCCAAGCATTAAATACCCATACGGCCACGATGAAATTGTGTATATTCACTGCGATCTTGGCTGTCAGGTTCAGCTATAAATGCACCACCAGCAATTTTGCTTCTGACAGTTTACAGTTACTGTAAATCACACATCCCCACGTGTTCGCTTCAAATAACAACTAACACAAGAAACAGCTGCTGTCGAGGCATTGTTTTGGTATAGGCGTCACCATTCTGCAAGTCGGCTTCACCTAGCGCACGGGTGCTTTAGTTGAAGCCCACTTTACAAAACTACCATTATGGCTAGACTGTACGTACATTTCCGCCAGAAGTGGCGACATGTAACATTTTGATGTCAGGTGAAGCCCACTTTATGGAGAGCCCCCCCCCCCCCCCCCCATGTTGCTCCGTGTCATTTTCTCCTCTTGGTAAGTTGGTATTCTTTGTAAAAAAATGTGCATTTTTTTGCACGCTTTCTTTTCTTTTTTCTTTTCCTCTTCCCTTTGTAACTTCACTTGTGCATTTTTTGTACTAAACAAGTGAGTGAAAAAAAAAACGAACATTACGAGACAGTGACCGCAACGCTGCTTCTTTTCGCCTCTCAGTCTGTAATGGGGGTCTGTAATGGGCGTCCGTGTGACTTTTTTTTTAAGCGTAGGGCAAAGTAATTCATTCACGGGGAGGGGTGTTAGAACGTACAACAGATAAACACAGGGCATGTATGCACAAAACAAGCATGAGGACAATCGAATGCTCGGATAATGTTCAAACCATTTTGACGATATCTGAATATAGCTCTTCACTTCTTTACACCTGGCCCACTCATTCGGCAGAGCGTCGCACCGGGCACGAAAGTAACGACAGACGAATGACAGGACTACAGGTGCATAAGCTACCTGCGCGAGGTCAACGGGACACACATGAATCTGCAGTACGCAGCAGTTAACCACAACATGAAGTTTGTGTGTCCCGTGACGAGCACTAACACCCAGCGTATAACTAACATACCCTAACGTCTAACCTAACCTAACCCAACCTAACCTAACCTAGAGGAGAGCACTACCGTGTATGGAGTTCTAGGTTGAGCAGTGCGACAAATACAAAAAATGGAAGCCATTGACATGCTCATTAAAATGAGTCGTCCAAGTAATCCGATGAACGGTGGATGATGTAGCGCGGATAGGGAATCGCGTTCTTGATTACCTTGAGGCGAAAAAGAAATTGACATTAGGGCACCAGAAACTGAAATACTTGTTGATGCTTTCAATAAGTGCGGCAAGATAAATTTATAGAAGTGAGCGAGCGGTAGCGTGTTTCTTCATTTTTCTATTTTTGTTCTTGTCGGAAGTACAATGATTTCGTGATTTGTCAAAAGTACAATGATTTGCAAATTACCATTACAACTGCACTTTACAGGCTTTGTCAATTGTTCAAGCAATAACTCAGGCAAAACAGCCAGGAATGCCTCCCTAGTCATCAAACGTACCATCCAAGACCTCTTTACGGGGTGTTTTACCTAGGTGATAAAATATTCTAAATGGCTACGTACTCGCCGGAGGATTGTCGGACTTTCGGCAATTACCTTCTGGGAACTTTTGCGACGATTGAGGAAGGCTTTGGACAATTTTAAATTGCGGGAAATTTATTTTTTCAATTCAACTTTGAAAACTGCCAAGCGAACCTCACTTTGTTTTCCACAGAAATATGAAGTCCTCCACTGATAACCACACACCCAACCGGAACTATGCACTGTATAGCAACAGAAATAGTCTAAAACATTGGTAAAAATTCGGCTTTAGCCCCGCCTACTTGATTGTCGCAAAGAAAAGCGCACGGTATTTGCGGGGAGAGGAGGAAGTGTTCCCGCCTCTTGTTTTACCTTTCTTTGCGCCGCGTTGACCTTGATGCTGGTAACAACCGATTTATCACATGCTCGCAGGTGGTCAAGAATTATACTCGGATATCGTCTAATAATTTGGACATTATCAGAGGACCGTCTGCATGTCAGAGCATTCGATTGTCCTCATTCTATTGTCTTGGGTCTATCGGTTGGACGTTTTTGTCCCGCCTTCCCTTCGGGAATTCTTTTCCCTACGCTGAAAAAAAGTCACAGGGACGCCCATGGTACAGACGGAGAAATCGTGCAAGAAATGCACATCATTTTACAGAGAATACGAAGGGGAGACAACGATACGAAGCAACACAAGCTGCTCCGTAAGGTGTGTCCTGAGGCTGGAACATACAGACGGACAAACAGAACGACCAGCTCCGCATGATCCAGTATCGCAACTGACCGGCAATCGCGACGTACAGGCGCATGTCCCACTGTTATTTGCTTCCCTTTTTTTTTCTTTTTTATTGTTGTTGTTAATCGCTGCGACCTTTCATGGAGCCGAACCCAGCGCTCACATGCTCCTTCCTTTGACGACCTTCACAGCGTGATGTCACCGGTGGACTATAGCTGGTGAACGTTGACTCCACGGAGACGAGGTCGCGTTCACGAGGTAAATAAATACTTTCTTTGATAACCTGCACCATATGCGCGAGTTCCACCGCATTACACGCTATAAATTCATTACTGTCAAGTTGAAAGTGCCACTCCGTTATGGGGTAACACGACCCCACAACAAAAACAAGGAAAAGCAAAGAAGAGGTTAGTACAGACCATGGGAGTACGGGGGAAGGGGGCCAGGCGGGGGGAATTCCGGCTGTTCACTCACAGCTAGGTAGTCAAGAACTATACCCGGTTAACCATTCCTTCTTTTTCCCGGTTGAGCTAACCTTTCCGTCTTTTTTTTTCCTTAATAAATATATCCCCCCAGTTATCATCATAATCATTTAAACCTCATCAGTGGACCGTCTGCATACCCGAGCTTTCGATTGCCCTCATTTTGCTAGTCTTTTGCCTATTAGTTGTAAGTTCCTCCGCCCCCCCCCCCCCCCCCATGGAATTCTTTGTGGTAGTACAAAAAAGGCAAGAGAAGGAGACAAAAAACGAAGGTCCAAAACTAAAACAAAAAAAGATAGAAATCGTGCGAAATAAAAATGTACATAATGTTACAAAGGATAAGAAGGGGAGAAAACGACACGAAGCAACACAAGCGGCTCCGTAAAGTGGGCTTCACCTGAAATCAAATTGCTACATTTCCCCATTCATGGCGGAAACTTACGTACAGTCTGCCCACAATGGTAGTTTTGTAAGGCGGGCTTCACCTAATGCACCCGTGCGCTAGGTGAAGCCGACTTGGGGAATGGTGACGCCTACAAAACAATGCCACAGCATCAGTACAGTGGCTAGAAGGAGAAGTGTGCCGGGCGCCATATACATGCCATGCGATAGGGAAGCGCAAACCGCAATGACAAATTCTGGCGTCGCAGAGGGCGCTGCAACCATTAGGCGAGTCGGGTCGCGGGAAGCAGACTCTTACTTGTCAACTCAACGTGTGTCGCTTCGAGCATTTGTTTGTTCAATTTGTGTCTCTTTGGTCGCTTTTGTGTGTCACTTAGCGAAGTCTGGGTATCCAGTCTTCACGACATGGTCCATGCCACCGTGAGGACGAACATGAAGTCTTCCTGTTCCGACCACCGAAGGAAACTATCCGCAGAGAAGAGTCGACGCGTAACGTAAAGCGCGCGGAGAAAGGGCTGACAATTGACTGCGTTGTGTGTGAACGGTAATTCGAGGAAGGGTATATCATGAGGATTCTTCGGCACATCATTGGCGACGAAAACGTTGAAATTCCGAGGGACAAGTCGCTGCTAGCGGACGATACCGTTCCAGCCCTGTTTCCGGACGCGCCGAAGTATTTCACGAAGAAAGTGCGCCCATCAAAATAAACCTGGATTCTGGTGCGCACGTGCACAACTTCAACCCGTTGTGCATCAACAGTGATGGAAACGATTTTCCATTCTCTGTCAACGTACGGCGCATGAAAGAATGGTCAATGACATGACGCATCAGAAAAAAATGAAACGGAATTCCGTGTCCAAAATTCCATTTTTGCTGCACAGAGACTTAGTCTGAACTGGTTACAAAACGGAAAAATGGCCGTATAAAAGCTGTATGCAGTGTGCTTGATACAGAATTTGATAAGGGCTGGTTAGAAAGTGGTTAAGAATTCCTGTTTAGAAAATGTGCGCATAATAAACCCTGTACGCACCTTTACTCAGGTTTCTGTCTGCTAGATTCGGAGCGAATAGGCTGGATAGGTCATGGTTATAAGAGCTGTATATAAACTAGAAGATCGTTTTCATAAGCCGCACAGATCCAAGAAAGTGAAGCCGGGCTCCACGAAGCGGGTGTGGTCGTGATGCGAGACCTTCCGCGTGTGACGGTTAAATTCTACCCCACAATATTTACAGTGTGTTGCGCATTGGTGACAAAAAGGTGGTCTTCCGGACTCATGACCAACGGAGAGGGGAGGCGGTTCAACCTATCGATTTGTTCGCTAAATCCCTTGAGCGCGAGCAAGCATTTTTCTGCCGCGTTAAGTTCCAAATACCAATCTGCGTCCATTATTTTTCCATCGCAACTTCTTAAACAAAATACAGAAACCCAATATTTGTTACTTGATATTCTGCTGCAAGTGCAATTCACAATACATCGGTGAAACCTCCAACACAATGAGAAAAAGATTTTACGGCCACAAATTTGATATCCTAAATGCCCGCCAAACTCCTGTCGCCATTCATTTCAATCAACCTAATCACGATTTTGAAACTGATTTGAAAATTATATTGTTAGAATCTGGGTTCCGCACCGACATCAAACGTAAGAATAGGGAGTCCTACTTAATTTCGCAATTCAAGTGTCTCACACCAAATGGTCTGAATCTTAGTCCTGGCTCGTTATATCCGCTTATGTAAATTTAATAGTTATATATCTATATTTATTTGTGCACAATTCTTGAATCTTCGCTTCAGTCATCGTCTGGCACTCCGTTAGATAATCCGTAACCTTCCCCTTTGTCCATTCTGGGCCACTCGTTTCCCATACTCCTGACCCCCCCTTCCGCGAAACTGGGTTGGCGAGCCTTTTTGTTCACAATAACACCTTTTACTGTTCTTAAACGGTTAGAGGTCACTTATCCGTCTGCCCAGCTATTCATTGTACACAGACATGTGGCACCATATCTCCTTCCCCTTCCCTTTCTTTGTACAGCAGTATGTTTAGTCGTGTATATGGCTATACTATATATACTTATGTGTGTCACCACTTCACTTTGTACCTGAGGAAGCGTGGACCTCCACGCGAAAGCTTGTACAAATTAAACTTAAACTAAAATCTTCAGTGTCGGTTTCTGTATTTTGTTTATGTGATCTACAGGACTTGACTCCCCTCTTCGTATACGCTTCTATCGCAACTTCTTACTAGAACGATGCAGTACGAGCTCATCCTGTGCACACTCACGGCGTCCTTAACGAGCGCGTCCTTTTCCAAAACGCTTTCCGTGTCCAGTACCTCGAAATAGGGGTAGGGATGCATGTACTGTATCTTGGTGAAGGAGACGCTTTCTCCCGCTTTTGGCATTTCCAAAATCGTTTCATTTACGTCCCGGCATAGGCGTTCGTGTCGCTCCAATGCCTCTCTCGTTCGATGCCGCTTGGTGCATTTCTCGCAATAAAAATAGTCACTTCGTCCCATGAAAGTGCTAAATTTTCCGATTCCATAGAAATGACCCCTAACCTCGAGCAAATGTACTTTATACGTATACAGCGGGGGGAACCCATAGAGGGAACCCTCCGCGTGCTCACCATCGACGTTTGCTCGTCGAACACGTAGATGTACACGGAGATTTTGTTTTTTCTCTCCCACAGGGAGATGTCTTCGTAGGTAACTGGGAAGCAGGGCGGCCAGTACGTTACGCGCGTCTCCGGATTCGTAGGATCCATGTATTTTCTGTATGTGACGAAATCGTTGGGGTTATTTTTTAGTGGATGTAAGAGCGCCAGCACGCTATACTTGAAACACTCATTTTCGTGGTTCCACGGTAGCTTGACGTTTGTCAGGATCCTTCTTTTTTTCGTTAAGGACGCGGGAAGTTCGATAGTGCACCCAATCCGCTTCGGTTTCAAACGTATTATTTTTAGGTCGACACATTGAACGTCTCTGGTAGTGAAGCCCGACCCTTCTCTCGAATAGTTTTCGACGCGTTGCGAGGACTCTGCGATGGCAGCATTTAACGCGCCTTCGATTTCTTGACGGTTATGAACCACTCTCATGTGAAGGTCCACGTGAAGGAGGTGCGAAGTTAACCCGTCGACTCCGTCCTTAACCATGAGCGCCTTCGAGCACAGACAAAATTTGAAAGGCATGGGATAAGCTTCCAGGACGCGCATGATTACAGGAGCTATGCTCGGTAGATAGAGTCGCAAATCGTCAACGTTGTCGTCGTGCGGGGAACAGAGAAGCATGTACCTAGTAGCCGTTCCGTCAAATGCCTCATCTGTGGCAAAAAAAAAAAAAAAAAGGAAGGAATAGTCTCTCCGTGACGGAGGGATGATTCTCTACGACGTTTTCTTGTAATTCTACAATTCTGCGACCCTTCACGGGGTCATCTTCCCATCGAAATTCTGGGCTTGCATCTGTTGTCTCAACTCTCACCCACCCAGACAGAGGAATGAAATCTGCATACGACTGATCCCCTTCCCACATGAGTAGTTCGTCTGCATTGTCGTGCCCATCTAGGGGCTCGTCGTCGTCGTCCGTTTCAGGTATTACAAAAGACGGACTGATAACTCTTTCGTCGTCGTCATCATCATCATCATCCGAAATGACTATGGGGCTGTTACCGAGATTCTCTGTTCTAGCCTCGTTATAGCCTCGTGTTCTCTTTCTACGGCCACGAGCATGGCGTCGATGGGGTCGTACTGGCATACGAGGCAGCGTGGCAATGCGAGCAAACAAAATCAATACGACATTCCCCCTCTAAAGAAAAAAAAAAAAAAAACTCACTCTTCCTTCTTGACAAGAAACACTTGAGGTAGTAGTTGTTTTTGTTGATGTTGTGGTTGTTGGGGAAAGGATGGACACATTTGACGGTGCCCCTGTAGAACTTGTGCGTGATGAAAGATTGTGTCAGCGACTATCATTCCCTAAAAGTACAAAATTTAGAACAAACACAGCAATCATCAAACACATTCGGCTTACAGTTTTTTTTACCACGAAACGGTCCACGTCGTTGAGGGATGGCCCTTGCGGGCTTGCAATAATTCCTACGAAGACTGTCTTTTTAAAGTTGACACCGCTCTCCTCTTTCTCTCCCCCTCTCCGTCTTGCCGGAGTGAAATCGACACTTGCGTTCCAAGCTCCACCTTTTTTTCTGTCGTAACCGTCGTTTCGATGCACCTTGATTGTTGTTGTTGTCACCGTAACCATTGTTTCGAAGCTCGTTGCTTGTACATGATGGCAATTGATGTTCTGAGGTTGAAACACAGAAGATGAGGGTTCGTGTCCAGCTTCCTTTTTTCATCACGTTGCTTGTGTTTGTTGTAACCGTTGTTTCGAAGCACGTTACCGCGTGCCAAAGAAAAAAAAAAGGAGGGTCTAGGATGAAATCAAAAGCACCGTTAGGAAGACAACTTTTCTTTAAAGAGTATCCTAACCTTGCGTCCTCGCCCTACGTCCTCCGCATCATCCTCCGGGTCGTGGACCATCAACCTGCTAATATAGAATCACGAGAATGATTCCCTTGCCAAAAATAACATAAATAAAGAGCTTACTGGATTACGAATTGGGGTCCGCTTCGCCTGTGCGCGTAGAGATTCCACTGGAAGATCAGTGCGTGCATAATCTCCTCCATCATTCCAGTGGTTAGGAGGATGGTGTTGAGGGCCTCCTCAATGACGTTGTCCAAGGGGAAAACCAGAAACTCTAAAAAGTCCTCGAAGACCGCCCTCGGAACGTAGTTGTTATCCATAAGTTGGGAAAAAAGCGACAGGATACTCAGGATGGTGTACCCTATGCAAATGTTAAATAAATAAATAAATAAACAAAACTTTATATGATGAGCACTCACCAGTCGACGGCTCCATATCCCTCAACAACTGTGTTACACTTTCAAAGCGCCTCATCGTGAATTTCGGATCAACGTTGAGGGTTGAGCTTTAGAAGTGTAAGTCCTTCGAACACAAACGTCGGGGGGCGCCCGAACTTCGCAGAGACCAGAAAACACACGACCACTTCGTAGCTTTGAAAAGAGAGGACTATTTTATTTACAAAAAGAAGGGAGAGACAGAGGCACCAGAAACAGTAAGCAGATGCGCCTCTCGGAAGGGTATCAGGTTACACTGACCCATTCGGGGACGTTCCAACGAGGGGCGCAGGTGCAGCGCCCCATAAATAACATGAACTGGTTGACAAGCCCCCGTAGCTCACATGAACAGTCGAAAAAACACAGTTCGACTGGCATCGTCAACAGCAATCTCCATTACGTGGTTACACGTTGTGATATTCACCACAGAAGGTAAACTAAATGGCTGACTGACTGAGTGACTGCATGTTGGTCCCCCATATTCACTTGTCATGCTCAGGTTGCAGGGTCTCGTATTCGTCTATTGAGCTGGCTTCTCACGAACGATCAGCGAGCGCGCGGGCGAGAGAGAGAGAAGGACAGGGAAAATTTTTATTCAGCATATACATATACATTTATTCGACGTGGTCGACGTCTCGTCCTCCTCCTCCTTCCTCCCCCTCATATTCTTCGAGGATCCAGGGGTCGTGCCTATAGAAATAAACAAAAAGAATGAACAACGAACAAGAAAGATCTCTCGGAAAACTTACAGGATTTGTGTGCGCATCCACCATTCGAGGATGTCTCTCCATCCCGCACAGCTCACTTGGTTCCACCACGGTCCGTGGTTCCACTGAGTGGTGAGAGACCAGAGGAGGTGCTCTGTGGCCCGAAAACTTAGGCCGGGAAGAGTACCTTCAAAACAGAGCTCTGCCTCTAAGTTTCGGGGAAGTCTAAAAAATAGCTCTCCGTCCAGTCCCCGATGCATGGCAATCTGCGTCCACTCAGTCACGTAATACCCCATGAACACAGCCACCGTTGCGTCCTGAATTTCAACGTCCTCACTGAACATGAAGCACTGAAAGAAGGTCACCACGTCCATGCGGGGGACGTCGCACCCCGTCGCCGGTATCAGTTGGAAAAACAGTTCTACAACTGCGATTACTGTAAACCCTACAGAAATGCATGAAATAAAATAAAATAAATAAATAAATAAATAAATAAGACGCTATACAATGGCGAACAGACTTACTGTAGAGGGGACGGATGTGGACCAGGAGGTCCACGATGGACTCGAAACGACGAGGCATATCGATGGTTGGTGGGGGGGTCTGTCGGTCGGTCGGTAGGTAGAGGGTGAGGTGACAAGAGGAACGGTCCATCTTATAACCGTGCTTTCTCTGCATCCCTATGAATGACCACTGAAAGGGAATTGTTTCATTAAAAAAAAGCAATAAACTATAACCTCGTATTGCCAACCTAATCTAGCAATAATCTATAACATTTTTTTTTTTACTACAAAAAGAAAGTGTGTGGCAGGTGAATGCCAGTGAATGACTTGTATCACCCACTGAATGAATTGTAGAGGAGATGGCGTTTCTCTACATTTGGTAACCCGAACCTGATTGCCACCGTGTACAATAAACACACAATGACACAGTGGTTCATATCTCTACTTTTGTTTTCCCCTAAGTTAGCGATACTTTATTAATGCGATGTTCGGTGAAACGATTTATTTGCTGTATTATTTTCCCAAGAAGTTTATTCTATTTAATCTGTAGAGCTAATTTTTTTTATCGCAGTTGGAATACCAGTTCTCGTATCCTGGGTTCCTCATTTATCGGCGTTTCGATAATTCGGTTTTGTGACTTTTCGGCCTTGTGATTTTTCGGTGTTTTGATTTTTCGGCCTTCTGGTTTTCGGCCTTATGATTGTTCGATGTTTTGATTTTTCGGCCTTTTGAGTTTCGGTCTTTTGATCATTCGGCCTTGTGAGTTTCGGCCTTATGATTGCCACCCTCGCGTGCATCCGGCGTAATATTGTATCACTTACGGGAAACCGCCATTTTCTTGTTCAATACGACGCGCGCGCGAGTTCAAATGTTAAGACAGTTGTTATCGTTGCTTCCAAATGATGGTTCTGACCGCTGTTTCCAAACATGTCCCAACACGTTCAAGGACGATAGAGAGAGAGGGAATAAAAGTTAGTATAAATTTCGAAGCAGTAGCGACAGTCTGAGCAATCGTATAGAAAACCATGCTCAGCTTGGAAGATCCTCGTAAGTGATGCCCGTTTTGAGAAAAAGTTTGTTTGTTTGAAGTGTTTCGTTTTCATTTTTCAACAACTTTGCGGCACGTGAAGTCGGTTTCTTCCCACCTCACGTGTTTCGGGTGGTGGTGGTGGTGGTGATGGTGAAAGGGCTTGCTGTTGTCGGCCTCACGTATGTGGGCAACGTCACGACTGGCAACGCCCTGGGGAAATGTGTTTCGGGAGATTGGCAGCGCCCGCTTCTTCCGCACCAACTGCGGTGGTTTGTGGTCCAAAGGTACGTTTTTCTTTTTTTCTTTTTTCTGTGTTATTTGTTTTATATTCAATCACTTTTTCAGAGCAAAAACATTGGACGGATCGATTGATACACCCGTTTCTCGGCTGTCGCACGGTACCGTTCGACATGCATTGTAAAGGAATTCGACTCGTAAAGCAACAACAAGTAGAAGAAGAAGAAGAAGAAGATGGAGAAGATGGATCATCAGTGTCACTCTGTGACTGAAGAAGACTGTGCGTGTATCTGTATTTATTTATTTAAAAAGACGTGTTTCTTATGCTCCTTTCGTGCAGATTACGAATGGCTACTGACGGGAGATCTGCCCCTGGTCCTAACATTCAAGCCTCCTCCGAAGACTTTCTTTTTGCGGAATGGTGATCAGCTGAGAACCTGTCGTTGCGGTGGACTCTGGTCGAGAAACCCCAGCCATTAGTTAGACTCGAGCCTTCGCCCGTATTGGGGCTGTCTTCCCGGCTACGAAACCAAAGCTGGAGGCTAACTCTCTCTCTCTCATGTAACCGCTTTCGATAAATAAAAAAAAAAGGTTGTCATTCATGTCTCAGTCATGACGCCCGAGCAGCGGTTTGCAACCTTTGTGCAAATGCGAATGTATCGGGACTTGCTACGATTACGCGATTATATTCACGGTGATGGCTGCGAGGGTGACTTTCGCTCGATTCTCAAGACGATACCCTTACGTCTGTTCACCGTCAGTGGGAAGATTGCAAAGAAAATGGAGCGTTTCGTAGATTACAAGCTCGAGCTGTTGGAAAAGTATAAACGAGGACTGGCAATTGACCCGTGTTTCATCAACGTGGGGTTCAACCGACCCATCGTTCGAGCTAATGGCTTCTCCACACTTCCCTGGACGTTACAGTGACCGGCGACGAGCGTCGGGTCAGCACGTTGGAAGATCGTCTCGCAAGCGTCTTGTGTATGTCGTGAAAAAATAAACAGACTACTTTACGAAACGAGTTCGATCACAAGGAGACGTTTTATTGTTTCGTCATTCTCTTCGAGGTTACAGGAAAACATGCATACACAATTTTTCAAGCTGTAGCGTTTCAACATGCGCGTGACGCTGGAGGCGGTCATTATTCTAGTTTCAGCCCGATTAAAGTTAGGTATGCAAGAAGTTTGAGAGAGGGAAGCGCTAGTTCTAGGTTCCGACGGAAATATCCAAGCTTCCGGTTGGCATCACTTACAACTTGGGAATTGTTCAGTACCAGAAAAGATTAGTGGATAAAGACCTAAATGCTTCGTGGACTTGACGGCGTTTTTATATTCTATCTATTTACGTTATTTTTTTATTACTCCATAATAGCCAAAACTCACACAAAAATTTAATGATACTATAGGGGTCAACGCCATCATCGCAGCTTGAACATGTGTCTTCACAGCCTGCTTGACACACGAAGATGTTTCCGTCGGACTTCAGCTCCTGCAGCGTCCAGACAAGAATGTTCAAAATGCGCGTTATCTAACAGAGACGTAGCCCGCGAGATAAGTTCAGTTTAAAGTTGGCCCTTGAAGGAATTTCAGCAGCAGTCACATTCATCTTTCTGCTTGCGTGCCTTGCCATCACCACTAAGTAGCACATGCTCGTTCAAAGTATCTGGCGCTTATCAGGAACACGCAAGTTGTAACCCAAACCATAATATTTTCTTTCCCCGGCATCCACGCGCACGTGATAGACGCTGCGGCCCTGAGTGCATTCCCCACGTCGAGTCGTCCGTTGACATCGTCCTTCGGTATACCTTTGTTTGTATAAGCGAGCGTGGGGTAGAGTTCACTGGAGATATTCACAGATTTATTCCAGCTCTCGTGGTGGACGGTGACACAATATACGAGCATGTCTTCTTGAAGCGCAAACGTCGCCGACGATGTCAGAATGGCACAACATGCCCTTCTACTTGGGACCGAATCCCCGGTTGACGGGAGCGGTGATCTTTCTTGCACTTGTGATGTTCGTCGTCGGTGTTGCGCTTGGTGCGTGCTACAGGTCTACGTCCTACTTGCTGTTCACTGCGATTTCCATCCTGTTGTTGTGCTACGGACCCACGTACCTGCTTGGCGTTGCAGCACCTATGAGGCGACAATATGTGGTTGTTCCACAAACAGCCATTGCCGCACCTGTCAAGACTGTTGTGAATGGACAGTGCCCTGCTCCTCTTGTGAACGGGAGCGTATTATCGTATCAAGCCGTATGACGTAGAGCTCGAAATGTAGCAGACACTCCGGCGCCATCGAAAGGAAACCGTTGCGGGGTGCAGTGTGCCAGTCTACGACAGCGCGAGGAACATTTAAATAAGCTAGCGGTAATATACATATGTTTCGTTGCACTTTACGATCATAGTGTACATTGAAGGTTACGGGAGCACAAGTGGGTGTGCCTTTGCACCGTATTGTCACTATTTATTTCCTGGTCAGGATCTCATATGTCGACATACTGGACAGCTACAATGCGCCCCTCACAACCAGCTTTTGGTTTTTACGTTGTATTACTTTTAAATGCTGTCACATCTTCATTTCTGTAACCATACCTCATAAACAAAGTCAGTCTATATGTCTTAGACATGACAGCGACTCATTAGATGAAATGTTCTATTAATAAGTATGCCTGACCAATGGTGTTTTCTTTTTTTTTTTTTTTGCTCATTTTGGATGTTATCTCAGTTGTATTCAAATAAGGAATTGGATTTATCCCTCCACAATTACTTGAGCCTTATCTGCCAGATTGCGTTAATGGCGTTGGAGCGCGGGCAGGCGAGTGGTACTTGGAAACGGGGGAGGGGGGGCAGTATGTGCTTGATCTGTTCCATTCAGAATCTTCCTAATAATATTTCGGGGTTTTACTTTGCGATACGACTACAGTCATAGACGCCGACCACACCACCGTGGTCGGTCTGTGCAGAAATGTTGCCCGACAGAGGGTTCTTTATATTATGCACTGAAATCACACCATCGCGTGTTTAGCATCCCTCGTAGACGAAGGATGCTAGGGAATTGTATTGGTCGATCTGGACAGTTTGTCTTTCAGTCCTGAGCAGATTCATGTGTTTCGGTGGGCGACTCATCGATCAACTCGTTCCACCACGAAGCGATTTTCCTTTTTCTGCTCTGCCGAGAAACCTTGGACTCGGCAGTAGTCCAAGGAAACGAGGAAATCGATGTTCTGGAGCTGGAACACAGAAGAAAGGACAACACACAAGCCTCAAGTGCCTCGTTCTTAGGGACTTGAGGCTTGTGT